>NC_036653.1:4745117-4943156 GCF_002806865.2 Cucurbita pepo subsp. pepo
AAAAAAAAAAAAAAAAAAAAAAAAAAAAAAAAAAAAAAAAAAAAAAAAACCAACCTGTCTATTAGATTTACAATCAAATTTTCAATCATGTCTTATAAAATTTTAAACAAATTCAATTTTTTTAAAAAAAGACCAACTTATCTTATTAGATTTAGAATCAAATGATTATATTGATTTTCTTCTCCAGAAACAGGCTCGATTCCATAGCATCGTCCTTTGTAACGATCAAGACTGGTAAGCCCATCGGTCCACACAGTTGTCCATGTACCAGTAGAAGATTCAGCAGCTACAGCGGCCCCTGCTTCCTCGGGTGGAACTCCCGGTTGAGGAGTTACTCGGAATGCTGCCAAGATATCAGTATCTTTGGTTTCATATTCAGGAGTATAATAAGTCAATTTATAATCTTTAACACCAGCTTTGAATCCAACACTTGCTTTAGTCTCTGTTTGTGGTGACATAAGTCCCTCCCTACAACTCATGAATTAAGAATTCTCGCAACAACAAGGTCTACTCGACATGAATTAGGAGTTAATGAAACCTTTTATAGGAATCCTTTCANAAAGAGTTACTCGAAATGCTGCCAAGATATCAGTATCTTTGGTTTCATATTCAGGAGTATAATAAGTCAATTTATAATCTTTAACACCAGCTTTGAATCCAACACTTGCTTTAGTCTCTGTTTGTGGTGACATAAGTCCCTCCCTACAACTCATGAATTAAGAANAGCTCAAACCAATGGCCACGTGCCTTTCGACTTGATATTAGGCCACGACTCACCCTAAGTTGAAGTCGAATGAATCTCTATACTTCACTTATTATACTAAAAAATGGCACTAAACGATGCAAAATAAATAAACGCAGTAAATGAATATAACTCTCTAGTTTAATAAATCACGTCTTATATAAATTTAAACAAATTCATTTTTCATCACAAAAAAAAAAAGGCCCCTGCTTCCTCGGGTGGAACTCCCGGTTAAAGAGTTACTCGAAATGCTGCCAAGATATCAGTATCTTTGGTTTCATATTCAGGAGTATAATAAGTAAGTAAATAGATCAGACGTATTAAACACCAAAATTGAAATTTCATGAAAATCCTGAACAAAGAAGTAAAATTAAGATTTAAATATTTTTCCAAGAATATAAAGCATAGATAAGAAATTGAAAATCAGTTTTTTAAAAGCCGTTGGAGGCCGCCGCCTCAAACGGAGGAGAAAGTGATATTCAGGGACTACCAATCTGACTATAAAAAGAGGCGTAACCAACCTAACGATATAACAAAATTCAAAGTCCTGTTAAGTTTTGCTCACCGGAAGATGATGAAGGTGACAGTATCCTCAATCCTGGTACTTTTACTCTGTGGCTGGCCGGCTTTGGCTGCTGCTCATGACGACCATGTCAAGTACAAGGACCCGGCACAGCCGCTAAACGTCCGAATCAAGGACCTAATGGATAGAATGACTCTAGCAGAGAAGATTGGGCAGATGACCCAGTTGGATCGCTCTGTCGTCACACCGGAGATCGTTAGAGATTACTCCATTGGCAGTGTGCTTAGCGGCGGAGACAGTGCCCCATCTCTACAGGCTACTGCACAGGTGTGGATTGACATGGTGAATTCATTCCAACAGGGCTCACTATCAAGTAGGCTTGGCATTCCAATTATGTATGGAATTGATGCCGTCCATGGTCATGGCATTGTCTACAATGCCACAGTCTTTCCCCACAATGTTGGTCTCGGCGCAACTAGGTGATAATATATGGATGGAGGATTCGAACCTGTCGTGCACCGACACAGAATTACTTGTGGCTAAATAGTTCTCTCATGTGACAGGGAACCTGAACTTCTAAGGAGAATTGGTGCTGCTACTGCTAGAGAAGTTCGAGCAACGGGGATCGATTATGTCTTTGCTCCATGCATAGCAGTATGTCTTCTTGAATTCATTTCCCCCTTTTACCACATTCCCACATTAAACCCTGTTTGATTCAAACAGAACTATGAACATTTTCATCTCAGGTCTGTAGAGATCCTAGATGGGGAAGGTGTTATGAAAGCTACAGCGAAGATCCCGACATCGTCAAAGAAATGACAGATATCATAATTGGGCTGCAAGGACAAATCCCATCTGGGTTTTCAAAAGGAGTTCCTTATGTTGGTGGAAGGTAACTTTTCAACCACTAGAGATTAGGAGGTTTATCCATTTCAAGGAACCTAATTGAAAAACTTCTTGGCCTCATAACAGAGACAAGGTTGCAGCTTGTGCAAAGCATTTTGTTGGCGATGGCGGCACAACAAGGGGTATCAATGAGAACAACACTGTGATCAGCAGGCATGGACTGTTGAGCATTCACATGCCAGGATACTATCACTCCATAATCAAGGGTGTCTCTACAATAATGGTTTCCTACTCCAGTTGGAACGGTAAGAAGATGCATTCAAATCATGAACTCATCACTGAGTTCCTTAAGAACACTCTCAAATTCAGGGTATGTATTACACTAAATCTTCATGAATGATATGTTTATACAAGCCCCTAAATTTGAACGGACAAACTATTGCAGGGTTTTGTAATTTCTGATTGGGAAGGTATTGATAGGATCACAGACCCAGCTCATTCAAATTACACATTCTCGATCCTATCCGGAGTTCAAGCAGGAATAGACATGGTAAGGTTATCAACAGAGGCAATCTCAATGAACATGGCATCTTTGATCCTACAAAACTAGTTTTACTGTCGTGTTTCAGTTTATGGTTCCTACAAATTACAAGGAGTTCATCGATGGCCTTACCTACCTTGTCAACAGCAAGGCTATTCCGATGTACCGAATCAACGACGCTGTAAGGAGGATTTTGAGAGTCAAGTTCGTAATGGGGCTGTTTGAGAATCCAATGGCCGATGGCAGATTTGTAAATGAGCTTGGAAGCCAGGTTAATTGACCTAAAAACACAAAGAAACTCAGTTTGAATATCATTTTGACAAATCTAGCAATTCAATTGAACAGGAACACAGAGATTTGGCAAGAGAAGCAGTGAGGAAATCACTTGTTCTATTGAAGAACGGCGAAAATGCAGATGATCCAGTTCTTCCTCTGTCGAAGAAGGCGCCGAAGATCTTAGTCGCTGGAGCTCACGCCGACAATCTAGGTTACCAGTGCGGCGGTTGGACGATCAAATGGAAAGGACTCAGCGGCGACAATCTCACAACCGGAACCACCATCCTCCAGGCGGTGAAGAAAAGCGTCGATCCAAACACGGAGGTCGTACACGACGTAAGTCCGACGGCGGATTACGTGAAGGCGAACAACTTCACGTACGCCATTGTCGTGGTAGGAGAACCGCCGTACGCCGAGACCAATGGCGACAACCTGAACCTGACTATCCCGGAAGGAGGCTTGGACACGATCCAGCACGTATGCAACGTCGTCAAGTGCGTCGTTGTCCTCGTCTCCGGCCGACCCCTGACGATTCATCCGTACATGTCGCAGTTGGACGCGCTGGTGGCAGCATGGCTGCCGGGAACAGAGGGCGAGGGCGTCGCCGACGTACTGTTCGGTGATTATGGGTTCACCGGAAAGCTGGCGAGGACGTGGTTCAAAACCGTGGATCAACTTCCGATGAACTATGGGGACGAGAATTACAATCCGCTTTTCCCTCTGGGATTTGGGCTTACAACCGAGCCTGTTAACAAATCTAGCTAGGGCTTCTGTTCATAAAGAATTACGAGTTCTCAATTTTTTTATTTTTTTATTATTATTTATTTTAGTTTTCCTTTATTTATTTTTTCTAGTAATTACTCGGTTGACATTTTTTTGTTGCGTTAACTCGGCCAACCCGAACATAGAGTTGCGTTAACTCGGCCAACCCGAACATAGAGTTGCGTTAACTCGGCCAACCCGAACATAGAGTTGCGTTAACTCGGCCAACCCGAACATAGAGTTGCGTTAACTCGGCCAACCCGAACATAGAGTTGCGTTAACTCGGCCAACCCGAACATAGAGTTGCGTTAACTCGGCCAACCCGAACATAGAGTTGCGTTAACTCGGCCAACCCGAACATAGAGTTGCGTTAACTCGGCCAACCCGAACATAGAGTTGCGTTAACTCGGCCAACCTGAGTGGGTATTTTTCAATTCCAAATTGTTTATATTATTTTCCCTTTTAAAATATTATTTTTCCATAAATAATCAATTATTGCACCATTTATTGCTAATTTCAATCCCTAAATTTTATTTTAATTATTTTTTTAAACCATTTGCTTTTATATTCTACCTACCATTCATCAAATACAGTAATAATAAGTGCAACTAATTATAAATAATAAAAAATAAATAAAATAAAAACTTTGTGGAAAAAATGACACAATTTTTTTTTTTGTTATTTTTTAAATTATATATATATAATATTCCCTCAATTCTTAAAATTATTTTTTAAAATGCATATTAAAATTAAGTGACAAATTTTAACTAAATATTTAAAAATAAGTAAATAATTATTTACAAACTACTATTTTACTTTAATTATAAATAAATGACTCGAACAATTTGCCCAAACTCAGCCCAAAATTCATGATTGGGTTAGGATTGACTCATTATTATTTAATAAGTGTTCTAACTCGACCCAAACAATTGAGTTTGGTCTAAAAAATGTTCTAACTCGACCCAATTCAACCCATAAACACCCTAACTAAACTAATAACTTTTTAAGAATATAGCTATAAAACACTTAAAAATTAGTTCGTATAATATTAATAAAAGAAATCAATTGGGCTAAAGTCAACCCGAGTCTTAAATTTATTGATTTGATAAACAAGGTAAAAAAAATTAACGTATTGGATAATTTAGTAGATGGAATAAAGTTTTATTTATGGAGATACTAAAACATAATAAACATAATAACATATAAATACTAAATTTACAATAAACTTGGTCAACTAGTAGATTTTTTTTAGTGTCAACGTCACAATCTACCATTCAATATTCTAAGAACATTTATGAGCTAAATTTGCTAAAATTTGAATATTCTAAAATGATGAAAATATTAACCATAATAATAATAATAATAATTAAATTAATTAATTAAATAAGAAGATAAGATGGGGCAAGTGGACGATGAAAAAGCTTGCTTTCGTCAAAGATGGCCGAACATCGATTTTGCCAAAAAAAAAAAAAAAATTATATTTAAAAAAATCCAAAACAGTAAAAATCCACTACCTTAATTTATTATTATTATTATTATTATTTTGTGGAATTCTCTATTTCAATTAAATAAATAATTTAAAAAATCAGACGGCTCGGGATGTACATGATTTGAATCGAGTTGAGTTAGAGAAATTTTCTGGATCAACCTAGACGGGTCGTGTTGGTGACCAAAACAAGTTGAAGTCAGGTTATTCTTATTTTTTTAATAATTAAAAAAATATCTTATTTATCTATAATACATACGTTAGTAACTAAAATTTAATAAAACGTTGAATATTCACAAGTCACAGTTCATCGCTAACATTGATTATAATAGTTAAATATTAGGGTTCGGTTGGATTATAAATTTATTTTTCGGGTTATAAAAATAATGTAAACCTGCAAGCTGACGCAAGTTTTCGATTTTTCAAAAATTTAACCCAATCCAAATCGAGAGGAAAAAAGAAAACCAACCCGTACCAGATTTCGTCCTATAGTCATTTGAACCTTCTCAATTCAAGCCGGTTCTCACCTACTTTTTATCTTTTATCTACTCATCGTCTTTATCTTAAACTTAATTTTGAAGTTAATTTAAATTATCTAATCGTAATTAAATTTTTTAATATCTCAAAAAAACATATAAATAATATGCTATTTTTATTCCAGATAAAATGTGGAATTTATATAATTTTTTTTAAACTTAAGTTTAATCGACTTGTATAATTTAATGGAAAGACATTTATTATATAGTTAAATCCCCTATGGTCCCATTTAACTAAAAAAACGGTATCTAATATATGGATATTTGGAATAACATGCTTATTAAATTTATTTTATTTAACTTAATGGACGTGAAATATAATTAAATTGATTAACTAACGAAAAAATCAATTGTTTCAGTTGACTTACCACTTTAAAGGACGATTTGATGAACTCTTTATTATAATCTCACTCTTGTGGTAACCGGATAATGATTGTGCGACACTTATTTTAACCTAACGAATAAGTTAGTTACGTGAAATTTACACTTTGCGGATAATATCGACGTACGAGAAAAATGTTTTAGAAAACATGAGCGAGAAAATAATTGACAATTAGTCACATCCCTTTTGTAGTACATTTTGAAGTATTTTAACCCTGATGTAGACATGATTTTGGCGAACGATCATAAACTTCTATATTAACAACAGGAAAGCATATAAAAGGAATTTCGAACGGACGTGCGACTATGGACAACATGTTTTAAACAAGCATAACTGAAACATTCAATATGCAGCCATAAACAACACGTCTTAGACAAGCATGACTGTGACACTCTCTTCTCCGGTACAAATTGCGAATAAGATGTATTTTATGGTGCAACAATTAAATTATCTAATGGAAAAAAATATTTTATTCTTATTTAAATAAATTTGTATTTATTGATTAAATTTTTTTTAAATAACTATTTTTCAATAATAATAAAAGTTGTATTAATTTATGAAAAAAGAAAAGGAAAAGGTGAATTATGCCACGCGCTCACGGTGCCTGCCAACGCGAGTTTCCATAATCTATCACTAATAAACAACAATACAGAAATCAATCACCCCGTGCATTTCACGAGCCTCGCAATTTACCGTTCGATTCAAGGAATTATCCATCGGACGGTGGTGGATTATTACACGCGCCTGTGAGGTAGGGATAATAAGAGGCGCACAAAGCCCGCCAGAAAAGCATGCGTATAAAAGTTTAAAAAGAAAAAAAAAAAAAAAAAAAAGAAAAAAAAAAAAAAAAAAANTTTCGTAAAAATAATAGAAATTTCAACGCACAAAAAATAGGAAATTTATTTACCCAAGGCTTCATCTCAACATCCAATCTTGACCCTCCATCTCTCTCATTTGTGGGTCCCACGTTTTGAATTCTCGTCTAAAAATCAAATTATCTATATATGTCTTAATTAATTGAATTAAGTATAGTTGAACGATAGGTGTGCGTGAATAATTGAATATTGAATGGTTCAAGTTCGAACAATATTTAAGGCTCGTTGAACTTGAGCTTAGACTCGAGCCTTGGCTTGATGATGTTGAGTCGGGTTAAGTCGGGCCTACGAGATGAGAGGTAAAAATGAAGTCTCCTCACCAAAAAAAAAATCAAATCAAATTCAAAATAAATTATTTGATATATTTGAAAAAAGGCCAATTTATCCTTTCAAACTTTGGAATCTGCAACTGCCCATCTGACCCATCTTTCCATTTCTCCCTGCAATTATTTTTCCCCCCTCTCAAACAGGTACTAATTATTACAAAGAACAAGAACAGAAAAAAAAAAATGTTTTTTTTTTAATGATTTATGTTTCTAAGGCATTTGTTTCGGTGGTTTGGTTGTAGAAAAAATGGAGTGTTTGGAGGCTAAGGCTTTGAAATCGAGTTTCCACTGGGAATTAGCCATGAAATTTGCTCAACCAGATGCTATGGTGGAGGAAGGTGGGTGTTCGAACGGAGCTGATCTCGTCGCCGGCGAGGATTTTGAGGTCGACGAGTTTTTGAACTTCTCTAATGGAGATTTTGAACATGGGTCTGCTTTGAGAGTTCAAGAAGATGACGATTACGAAGAGTTTGAGAAAAATCGGCTCTCTGTTTCGCCGTATTCGAACCAGTCCGGCGGGATTCCGACCGCCGGAGAAGAGGGCTCGAAGGCGGTTGTTGGCGTTGAGCTTGCTATTCCGGTAAATTAATTTCTGGGTTTTTGTTCTTTTTGTGTTTTGGTTCTAATTGTTTGAAGATTTCAGAATCAAAATCGAAATCCCACTTCTCAGGGCGATGCTTTAGCGGACCTTGAATGGGTTTCTCAATTCGTCGATGATTCTGGCTCGGAATATTCCTGCGCCGCCGTGTCTTTGAACCGCTCCAAACCGGAAAAGAAACTCACCGGAGCTGTAATTTCGTGTTTGCCGACGTCTTTCCCGGTGAGACCGAGGACGAAAAGGCCGAGACAATCTCGTCAAGCGAAATCCACCAGTTCTTCTCTCAACCAATCGTCGTCGTCGTCGTCCTTGTCTTCGTCCTCCGGCGTTTCCTCCGCCGCACCTTGGTTCATCTTCTCCGACGCCGGCGAGAACGTGGACTATTTGAACGTCTCCGGCCAGCCAACGAAGAAGCAGAGGAAAAAGTCGTCGGCGGCGGCGGCGGTTCTTCAACCCGTCGGTCCGACCGGTCAGATTCCGCGGCGGTGCAGCCATTGTCTTGTTCAGAGGACCCCACAGTGGCGGACCGGTCCAAACGGGGCCAAAACACTCTGTAACGCTTGTGGGGTCCGGTATAAATCCGGTCGCCTCTTCCCGGAGTATAGACCGGCGCTGAGTCCCACTTTTTGCAGCGGTATTCACTCGAACAGTCATCGGAAAGTGCTTGAAATGAGGAAGACGAAAGAGGTCCCTGAACCGGCGTCCGACTTGGCCCCTATGGTTCCGAGTTACTAAACAAAGTGAACCGAGCTCGTTGGACCGGAAAGATGGAAAAAAGACCAAAAGGGCAGATTTTAGCTAAAAAGGACTCCATTTTGTATTTGTAGGGTTAGGGAGAAATTAGTCCAAGGCATTAATTTTTTAGTGTAGCTTTTTTTTNTATTTGAAAAAAGGCCAATTTATCCTTTCAAACTTTGGAATCTGCAACTGCCCATCTGACCCATCTTTCCATTTCTCCCTGCAATTATTTTTCCCCCCTCTCAAACAGGTACTAATTATTACAAAGAACAAGAACAGAAAAAAAAAAATGTTTTTTTTTTAATGATTTATGTTTCTAAGGCATTTGTTTCGGTGGTTTGGTTGTAGAAAAAATGGAGTGTTTGGAGGCTAAGGCTTTGAAATCGAGTTTCCACTGGGAATTAGCCATGAAATTTGCTCAACCAGATGCTATGGTGGAGGAAGGTGGGTGTTCGAACGGAGCTGATCTCGTCGCCGGCGAGGATTTTGAGGTCGACGAGTTTTTGAACTTCTCTAATGGAGATTTTGAACATGGGTCTGCTTTGAGAGTTCAAGAAGATGACGATTACGAAGAGTTTGAGAAAAATCGGCTCTCTGTTTCGCCGTATTCGAACCAGTCCGGCGGGATTCCGACCGCCGGAGAAGAGGGCTCGAAGGCGGTTGTTGGCGTTGAGCTTGCTATTCCGGTAAATTAATTTCTGGGTTTTTGTTCTTTTTGTGTTTTGGTTCTAATTGTTTGAAGATTTCAGAATCAAAATCGAAATCCCACTTCTCAGGGCGATGCTTTAGCGGACCTTGAATGGGTTTCTCAATTCGTCGATGATTCTGGCTCGGAATATTCCTGCGCCGCCGTGTCTTTGAACCGCTCCAAACCGGAAAAGAAACTCACCGGAGCTGTAATTTCGTGTTTGCCGACGTCTTTCCCGGTGAGACCGAGGACGAAAAGGCCGAGACAATCTCGTCAAGCGAAATCCACCAGTTCTTCTCTCAACCAATCGTCGTCGTCGTCGTCCTTGTCTTCGTCCTCCGGCGTTTCCTCCGCCGCACCTTGGTTCATCTTCTCCGACGCCGGCGAGAACGTGGACTATTTGAACGTCTCCGGCCAGCCAACGAAGAAGCAGAGGAAAAAGTCGTCGGCGGCGGCGGCGGTTCTTCAACCCGTCGGTCCGACCGGTCAGATTCCGCGGCGGTGCAGCCATTGTCTTGTTCAGAGGACCCCACAGTGGCGGACCGGTCCAAACGGGGCCAAAACACTCTGTAACGCTTGTGGGGTCCGGTATAAATCCGGTCGCCTCTTCCCGGAGTATAGACCGGCGCTGAGTCCCACTTTTTGCAGCGGTATTCACTCGAACAGTCATCGGAAAGTGCTTGAAATGAGGAAGACGAAAGAGGTCCCTGAACCGGCGTCCGACTTGGCCCCTATGGTTCCGAGTTACTAAACAAAGTGAACCGAGCTCGTTGGACCGGAAAGATGGAAAAAAGACCANAATTTTATTAATTAGATAATTGTTAATTTAGAGTAGATCAGATATGCTTAGGTAGGAAAAGAAGGGGATTTTTGTATTACTTAAGCTATGTTTACTCGTATAAAATACTCTTATTCTCTCTCTTAACGGACGTAATTTTTTTTCTAGAAATAATAAAATTGGTCGAATAAATATCTAATTCTTAAAATAAAATAAAATGAAACTCGTGTATCACATGGTGGTTGTCGTCTTGGACGAGCTCCACGACGAACATGATGGTACATCAAGATGTGGTTGATGAAAAATTGCATGAGCGATATTTTGTTGTGTTATAACTTTTACCTAGTTGAGTATAATGATCGATCACAGGTCTTTTAATTCGAGTATTGAAGCTCACACTTGAAATGGTATTAGTGGGCTTGATATCTCTAAAGCTTCAACACGACTAGCTCGACATAGTTCCCTATATAACCTTGGAAGGCAAGCACCACTCGAAGAATGTTTTCGAGCTTCCTCAAACTTACCCAACAAAGGAAGGATCATAACGTGGACAAATATATTAGAATTGTCGGTGAAAAGAAACCCTCCACTAGGTTGCATTTCATATGCACGCATATATCTCTTGTTGACAAAGTGAGAGGAGAAAAGAAAGCTATTGCAAGAGTCACACACCGTAACATAGACTCAAGTACACGCTACACGAGTCACACACCGTGTTCATATGTACGATTTAGATACCATATTGTTCTAAAATTTTGGTTCGAATTTTTTTCTCGAGCATTTTGGAACATTATTGAAGCTTTTAATTTGTTGTTGAGACATTATTAAAGGGATTGTAGATAGCAATAAAGGTGAGTGGTGGTGAGTGGTTGATATTATCTCTACTTTTGGGGAGGGGCCATAAGTGGTGCTATTTCATTCACCAAATATGAATGCTCACTTTCTTCATAAATATTCTTTTTTTTTTATTTATTATTATTAAAAATATAATTCCTTTTTTCAAAATTCAAAATTTTAAAAAGCAAATTTGAAAATTTAAAGTATATTGGCATTTCATATGCTCGATCACAACCACACGTAGTAGATATCTTTCATTCAATTTCTAAAAAGTTTGGGGACCGAACATGTAATTCAAAATTTTCTATCTCGAGGTTTAAATCAATGGCTTGAACAATCATAAGAATTTAAATTCGTTACATTATTTATTACAGCCACGTAAAGACGACGTGCTCCCTTGACGTCATCTTTACACAGTTATAAGGACGTGCATTTGATCAATGTTACGTATGATCAGGCGTTGTTGGCGTTCTGCAACATACCTATTTACTGTGATGACTGATCTTTTTCTAGCAGTTCATGGACGTACATCATTTTGGTCGTCTTCGGTAAGGGTGTAAAATATCGTCGAAGCTTTCTTTTATGTATATGCAAACTTTGTTCACGTTCCTCGCTACGCCCGATGCGACAAGGACTGCGTTTCGTGTAAACCTGCGCGTTGCACTCTTTGGGTATTAAGATTCTGTGACATTCATACTTGGCAGTGAAAAGATAAAAGTGTCAAAAAGTTCTTGCCTGTTTAGGTACTCGTCTCCAGCTGCATAGGATGGTTTATAGTTGCGTGGCTGTGGAAAGGCAGGGCTATCTGTTGAATATCAAGACCAAACTTGAAGATTAGTATCTCTATGACATGGGATTGAAGGGTTCGTCGATCTCGGAATCGGATTTTATATAATGAAAGAATATACGAAGATCTAGACGAGGATTCCCGCTAAATTCCAGCAAAGGGAATTGAAAGAATATACAACATACAAAAAAAACAAGCCCTAATGAAAGGAGTCTGACTCTAACTGATAAGGATTTCGATTCAAACGGACAAGAGCAAACTCATAATTACAAAATGGTCACGTCTTGTAACAACCCCCGCTAACAGATATTTTCCTTTTTAGGATTTCCCTCTCGGGCTTTCCCTCAAGGTTTTTAAAACACAGTCTGCTAAGAGAGGTTTCCACACCCTTATAAAGAATGTTTCATCCTCCTCTTCAACTGATGTGAGATCTCACACGTCTAGTGACTAACGCCCGCAAGTAGGCGTTAAACCTAGCAACCTCTCAAACCCCCTCACCCGATATCTCTCCAAAAACTATAGGAAGATCTAAACGAGGATTCATGCCGAATTCCAGCAAAGAAAATTGAAAGAATGTACAAGCACATACAAAAAAACAAGCCCCAATGAAAGAAGTCTGACTCTAACAACGATATGGACTTCGATTCAAATGAATAAGAGCAAACTCAGAATTACAGAAAGGTCACGTCTAGTGACTAACACCCACAAGTAAGCATTAAACCTAGCCACATCTCGAACCCCCTCACCCGATATCTATCTAAAAACTGAGAGATATTAGTACTCGAAAAGAATGATATGGTAACTTGTAGTACCTTCAGTTTTATCATGAACATGAGCTTGGGAATGTTCCGCTGGCCTTTTGTCCAACAATACCTAACAAGCATATGTTTATTGTCAAGATCACATTCATAAGATCAAGAACTCAGCTTAAAACAGCATTTTAATGTTTACCTACTAACACTAGAGCATTTATACACTTAAACTATCAGAAGTGTTTTACAAATACCTTTGAATCATAGGAGAGCGAGGAAATTGAAGAGGGAGGTAGTCTATGGGATGTAGATAAATGGTTTTGACCATATACTTCTAAGGGTAATAACTTTTTAAAAGATTAAGAGTATTAATGCTACTTTTGAAAGTTAAATCTCTAAAAGTAGTAGTATTCTGAAACAAAGTATTAACAGTTTCAATAAACTAACCGTAAGGGTGTTTTGAAACTTTTTTTTTCTTTTAAAAGTTTAAAGATATTTTTTATTAATTTAGCACGAAAGGAAATTATGTTATTTTAATATTTTTTTGCATCTCAAAGAAAAGTTGAGATATTAAAAACCTCTAAACCAACGCAGAAGGGAAGCTCAGCCTGTTTGTTCTGCACATCATTTGGTGAATCTTTCTTTTCTAAGTGGACAGAGTAACCAACGCAAGCATACTTGAAGTCTGCAAGACTGCGTCCCTCTTTTGAAGCTTCCAACTCAGTTTCTCCCACTATGTAGTTGGGTACTGCTTACAAAAATCAATGTTACTATATATATCGTGAAATGTTAATGTTATTTGTAATTAAGAACTACTAAATATTGAAGGAAACCAAACTTCAATCCACGAATATTCGAAAAAATGATCAAGGTGAATGAGGCAAGGGACACAAGTAATTGCACTACAATGTGAACAAAGTGAAGTTTCAATTGTAAGAAGTCTTAAAACCATTTTTTAAAACTGCCTATTAGGGAGAGGTTTCCACACCTTATAAGGAATGCTTCGTTCCCTTCTCCAACAGACGTGGGATCTCACAATCCACCGCCCTTGGGGGCCAAGCGTCCCCGCTGGCACACCGCCCAGTGCCTAGCTCTAATACCATTTGTAATAGTCCAAGCCCACCGCTATTGCAGATATTGTCCTCTATGGATTTTTTTCCCTTTTGGACTTCCCCTCAAGGTTTTAAAACGCGTATGTTAGGGAGAGGTTTCCACACCTTTATAAGAAATGCTTCGTTTCCCTCTCCAACTGATGTGGGATCTCACAATCCACCACCCTTGGAGGCCAGCGTCCCTGCTGGCACACCGCTGCTGGCACACCGCTCGGTGTCTGACTTTGATACCATTTATAACAGCCCAAACCCACTGCTAGTAGATATGGTCCTCTTTGGGCTTTCCCTTTCGGACTTCCCCTCAAGGTTTTAAAACGTATTTGTTAGGGAGAGGTTTTCACACCCTTATAAGGAAGGCTTTGTTCTCCTCTCCATCTGATGTGAGATCTCGCAACCCAACTATAGGGGAAGTGGCATCCCCCTCCCGAGGATGCTAATTACACATAAGCTTTTCTAATTGTTAGTGATCAACTACACTCGATAAGTACAAAAGAAACTTGCTATGATCTACAGAGATTCCGCTCTTTCTTTCTCTAGTTTGTAAGATAGTAATAATAATAACACTAATAAAAGAGAATTTGCTATTGTTGTGACACCACAAGAGGCAGTGAGCTGTAGACAGCTACAAAAGGACTCAAAAAGTAGAGGATTCATCTGCAAACAGCCTCTGGTTTCTTTCTAACCAGCACAGTCCTACACCATAGCTCGGACACTAATTGTAATAGCCAAAGCCCACCGCTAGCCGATATTGTCCTTTTTGGATTTTCCCTTTCGAGCTTCCCCTCAAAGTTTTAAAATGCATCTGCTAGGGAAAGGTTTCCACAGCCTTATAAAAGGTGTTTCGTTCTCCTCCCCAACCGATGTGGGATATCACACCAATATTCCATCCCTACCATCAACTGTAAACACAAAATTATCCTTACCCAGATATGCTATGGACACCACAAACACTTGCCGACAAATCGTCTTTTGCGAGTACTCCTAATTTCTCTCATGCTTCTAACTTCTCAGTGAAATTAATGTAGCTCATTCTACCGATCCCCAAACACTTACCGAGAAATCGTCTTTTGCGAGTACTCCTACTTTCTCTCATACTTCTAACTTCTAAATGAAACTAATGTAGCTCATTCTATATTCTTCATTCAGCTAATAGTCTTTTCTTTTCTTGTACTTATAGTACTAACCATGCTTAGCCATTCCTCTGCAAGGGTAGTCCAGTTTTCATTTTGATCCCGTAAGGTCCCTACTCCTAAGAATATTGTTCCCAAAATTATCTCTACTGTCTGCTTGTCTTTTCTTTCACGCATCGACATCAAGATATGTGGTTATGGCGGCTTAACCCACAAGGCCTCTTTTCATTGAGCCACCTCGCTCAAGACCTTGTGGGACATGGTGTTTAAGCTCCCCATGAACACCAACAATCTCCTTATTACAATTATGAAGGGTCATCCATTCATGAAATCAATTGGCTTCCATTTAAGATGTTCCTTTGGTCTCCATGGCCAATAAGGATACAACAAAGAAATGCCCTTCACTTGTTCGATAGAATCTATATACTCGCTTTTTCTACACCAATATCATATCAAAGAAAGTTAAGACAGCCTTCAAACACTATGCACAACCGCCATAATCATACGGAAAAGACCAAACACCGGTGAGTCGGTAACCATTGAATTTCAAGAGGCGGCCATTGCAGAACCCAAAATGGCAATCAAAAAATGATAAACACCCAGAAGATCAAAAAATGAAATCGAGCACAACAAATTAACGAATCTAAAAGCTTCTGAGCTAATTACCGATATCATCAATTTCATGGTAATCGCTAATCAAATGGAATCTGAACAAAAGAATGCGAGAGAGGTACCCTGCTCGAGAGTTTTGGACAATCCAATGCAGGTAGGCGTTTTAGATTTGGATTTCTGAAGCGAAGAGTAATAGAGACAGCCCTTACAGGACTTGCCCTTCGAATCTTTGGCGCCATTAGAGGTAAGGTTAGGCGCTGGATTTTGACCTCCGTCTGATTCATCCATCTCCAAGTTCTTGACAACTCTCTCTGGCTATGAACACGAACGCGATACAATTACAGGTGGGAAGGGAAGGATTCACCCGCGAACCCTCTCTATAGCAAATACTAGGCTACAAAACTTGGAGGAATAGCGTGGATCTGTCCAAGCCTTTAAAAGTTATTAATAGGTTAAGCTTGGTGTCTAATTAGTCACTCACACAAATTTTTTAGACCGGTATAGATCGGGGTGTGGATCAGGTCGAGTCGCCTTGATATACTTTTTAGCCTAGTGACCCGAACCATTGATCAACCCAACTCAAAAAAATCATGATTGAGATACCTTTTAGACCAGGGATGTCAAGAGTTGGATGATCGAGATACTTGTTAGAACATGAATGTGGATTCAATTTTCCGAGTTAAGGGAAAACCTTAGACAGGATTCAATTTTCCGAGTTAAGGGAAAACCTTAGACAGGATTCAATTTTCCGAGTTAAGGGAAAACCTTAGACAGGATTCAATTTTCCGAGTTAAGGGAAAACCTTAGACAGGATTCAATTTTCCGAGTTAAGGGAAAACCTTAGACAGGATTCAATTTTCCGAGTTAAGGGAAAACCTTAGACAGGATTCAATTTTCCGAGTTAAGGGAAAACCTTAGACAGGATTCAATTTTCCGAGTTAAGGGAAAACCTTAGACAGGATTCAATTTTCCGAGTTAAGGGAAAACCTTAGACAGGATTCAATTTTCCGAGTTAAGGGAAAACCTTAGACAGGATTCAATTTTCCGAGTTAAGGGAAAACCTTAGACAGGATTCAATTTTCCGAGTTAAGGGAAAACCTTAGACAGGATTCAATTTTCCGAGTTAAGGGAAAACCTTAGACAGGATTCAATTTTCCGAGTTAAGGGAAAACCTTCTGAGTCAACGGAAAGGTGAATGCAATTGGTTCATATTAACGAAATTAACAAAATCTAATAACCCGAACAATTGATGAACCTAACCAAAAGAATTTATGATTGGATAGAGTCAAGGGTTCGTTTGAATTTAACCGAATAATCTGATTTAGTCTAAAAAATATCTCAATCTGACCCGAAAAATATGAAATTAACGAGGAGAATAATTAAAAAAAAAAAACCATAGGTAACCTAAAAATTTGCATAGCCGGAATATACACGAGGGTAAATTAGTAATTTTATAGAAACCCCATATACTTCTAGGGTTTCCACATATCTTCTATTTAAACTCCACCCAATACTACGAACTCCATCAAGCTTCTCCTCTCAGCAGTCGTCTCAAGGGATCCCATGTTTCTTCAAACGGTCGACGGGCTATCAGATTCTTCAATTGTGTTCTTGGTTAAATCTTGTTCTTCAATTTTTTTTGATTTTGTTAATCTCTTATGGCCTATGATGTAGAAAATTTGTCCGTACCATCTGAGAAGTAATTCGATGGAGCATTCAATCAAACATTATGTTCTGAGGCCTTCAACATGTCTTCTCAATCATTTTTTGAGACTTTGTTTTGATTTTGTTATCTTCTGATTATCTTCTTCTGAAGGCAATAAATTAGAGTCTCTGATGCGCTAATTTTTCTGTAGCGTTTTCAGCGCTGTACGTTGCCGATAGTAGTCTTTGGGAGATGAGATTCTGGCGTTTGCGTCCTTTATGATGCTTATGCATTCAGATTTTCCCACATTTTAATTTCCTTTTACATCATGATTTTTCTATTTTGATTTTTCCCCAACTCTGTTTGAATCTCATTTAAATGTGCGGATTAATCATTACTAGTTTTTTTCAAGTTCGTGATTAGAGACCAAATCGTAAATTGAACCATTCTGCATCAACTTTTAATACTTCTTTAGTCAATTATTTCAAAACCTTCTGACAATTTCCAATAAAAATTACGAACTACTTCTTTGAGACAAATTTCCAATAAAAATTTACAATCCCCATACTTCTTTAGTCAAATTTCCAATAAAAATTTACGTTCTTCTCATTCAACATGTTTTTCCAATCGATCTTTGAGACATTGTTTTGATTTCGATCTCTGCTGATTATCTTCTGTCTGAAGGCAATAAATTAGAGTCTCTGATGCGCTTCCAAATTTTCTGTAGCGTTTTCAGCGCTGTACGTTGCCAATAATAATCTTTGGGAGATGAGATTCTGGCGTATGCGTCCTTCATGATGCTTGTGCATTCAGATTTTTCCACATTTTTACTTCCTTTTTCTACATGATTTTCAATTTCGTGATTTGAAACCGAATCGTACTTGAATCATTCTGCATCAATTTGCAATACATCTTTCATCAATTGAAATTTCATCATCTTTAATCCTTTTCCTGTGTTTTTTGTGGAATAGTGCAATGGTTTTGATTGATTTATGTTTTTAATCGGCCGATTGATTATTTGTTTATGGGTCTATGATGATAAATACAAGGCTTGTTTCTCAAAACATTCGCAGTGGCCGCCTGAGAGCTTTCGCCTTCGCCAGGCTTGAGAGCTTCTGCTGTTCTTATCCTTCCTTGGATGTCTGAGACTCTAATGAAAACAATAACATCTATGCACTCTACATATACAAAAATTTTGTTTGATTACATGAACATGGTTTTTCAAATCCCCACATTGACTGATTGGGGACTTAATATATACCTCTTTAGCAGTTCTCAGAGTGCTTCAGTGATTTACAGTTCCCACAAATTGATATCCATCCTTTTCACTTTGTCAGCTCTGTCCTCCATGGCTTGCTGATCATTGTTGGATGGGAGATCTTTACTTCTTTTCATATAAAAGAAAATCCCATATTCCATATTCTTTTCATTTGTTTTTTTCACATCCACTGACTGCATTGTTGGTTATGCTTGTTCTATGAACCATTCTGTATTTGAAATTATGTTAACGATGATGATATCTTGAAGGCTTGTTTCTCAAAACATTCGCAGTGGCCGCCTAAGAGCTTTCGCCTTCGCCGGGCTTGAGAGCTAGTGCTGCTTTATCCTTCCTTGGATGTCTGAGTCTCATGTACAATTTCCTCAAGTATAAAAAAGGCGTCATCTCTAACTGTGTCTGCAAGCTTTATGTGAAATTGGATTAATATTACTCAGCATTATGTCAATTTAGTATGATAAATCTAAGAGCTTAGATTACTAACATACACCTATGATAATTTTAACTTAAAAAATACGTGTATTAGTGTGTACTTCTGATAATGAACCTATATTAAGGGTTTTATTAAATGCAAAATATTGGGATTTCATAACAATTTAGGTTGGGCTTAGTTTTGAAGTTCTGCGCAAGCTTGCCCAAAAAGGGCCCAATTAGTATTTTGGGCCCAGTCATTAAGCCCAGTTACATCAAATTGGAAGGCCCATAACGTGAGGCATCGTTTATGTGTGATTGATTGGTAAATTCATCGTTCGTCCATATTCTCTTTAGGTTGAATGCTTGGGCCTGTTACTTTCCCAATTCAAAATAACAATACGATATTCAAACTCTATTAGTTGATCTTTTTCTCGTTTATTCTCCTTCTTCCCTAACACTCCCAAGTCCAAAAAGGAATCCACTTCGAATGTAAGCCCTGAGGATAGCCCCAAAACGGAAAGTCCAACTGTTAGCTGATATTATTCTCTTTCCAATATAAGAACTAGCATGGATGGAAGTGATTTAATTAGAACGGATAGTTCTATCGAAAGTTTTTCACACCTTGTTCTTTTCCCCAACTAATGTTGAACATCGTAATCTACCTTCCTTTGGGGCCAGCAACCACATTAGCACTCTTTCCTTCTTCTAATCGATATGGCATCGTCCCCAAATCCTTTGACCAAGTCAATAGTTGAAGTCCAAAAAAATTCAAAAGGAAAATCTAACTAAAAAATTAATATTTGCTAGTCATGGACTTAATTTTTAGGTATTGAATTGATGAAGTCCCTCTAAATTTGTTTGATCGTTTGAATCTAATTCAATTTCATAAATCAAATTGAGTCCCTCTAAATTTGTTTGATCCTTTGAATCTAATTCAATTTCATAATTCAAATTGAGTCGAAGTGGGGTCTTTCTGATCTCGTAGGTGATGCGTCACGACTTCAAGCTTCCCATCTCCATTCCTGTTTATAACATACATCTGTATACCCATTTGAAGTCATAAGTTTAATACTAACCCAACCGATTATGGATGGATAGGCACAAGGAGTAGAGAGTAAGAAAGCATAGCATGTGGGAGAGAGGAGGCGAGAAAAGGAGGGCAGAAGCACGCATTTCTAGGCGCTGGATTAGGCGCAACACAATTCATGAATCAATCAATCAATCAATGAATATACCTTTCCTTTTCTCTATCTCTTTTCTATCATCTTTTCCCCATTGAAATTGATGATCTCCCAACATATCTTATCTTTATACTCCATTTATAAATCTATCATATTTACTCTTTTCGTGTTAAGCATAATACTTGTGCTTCCTAAACTGTCACATAACTAAAATCAAAATCGACATTAAACTACGTTAATGTTAAAATTTCATCAATATAATCGAGATACCTATGGTAAAAAAGTATCAAATTTGATTGGGTCCCGGTGCACCTTTTGCTTCCATTCACAATCAAACCAAACCAAACTAAACCAAAAGAGTTTTTCTAGGGATAATGCAAGTCCATTGAATATATTCTATTCATTTTTAATTATATATATATATATATATTTTTTTTTTTTCAATATTGTCTTCCTTCGTTCAAAACCTCATGTCTAATAGACATCGTTTGTATTCATGTCTCCTAATCCAATACATATTAATTTTTTATAGTTTGTTCGATATGTCATGTCTACCAATTTGTCTAACATATTGGATAATCATGGTTATAAACTATTCACAGACTATTTAATTCAAATTATAAAAGTGAATTCAGTTAAATTTTTATTTTTATGATTAAGTTTTTTCTTTATTTTTGGTTCAATCCTCGAAAATAGGGTTATTAACCAAACCCACCCCTAATCACTACTCTTCACAATACACTTTGAGCATAAGCTCTGATGACTTTGACTTTGTTTTGGACTTTTATGGATTTGGGTTGTGAATTCTAAATCTGTAATTTTTCTACCCAATCTGTGATTTTTCTACCCAACTTGTACAAATAATTTTTCTACCCAATCTGTGATTTTTCTACCCAACTTGTACAAGTAGTACGACAATACGTTCATCTAAGAAAATTAAAAAAGAATCATAAAATCCATACAATTCCCCCTCATCGTAAATGCAAGTTTGACATTCGAGGAAGATTACTAACCCTAAGAGAACGTTGCTCCCCACATGCTGTGCATTCTAATCTAATCAACAAGCTTCAAACTTTACCCTTTTCAAAAAACGAGAATTAACGAATAAAGTATAGAGACGAAATGAAAACGTTTCGGATTGGGGAAAGAGGTGTGTGTTATATAAAAGTGAATAAACTTGGGAGTGTGTTAGAATAAACGAGAAAAAGAGATAACTTGAGAATAGAGTAATAAAATTTCAGCTTTAATCAAAGCTCCCATTTGCTCTGTTTTATTTATTTAATAATATTATTATTTAGAAAAAATGAAATTTAAAAAAAAAAATAATAATAATAATGGAGATATGCTGTAACCGCCCAACTGCCATAACAGTCTGAAACGGCATCATATCATCTTATCCTCTGCGCTTCAAAGAAAGAAACGACCAGTCAATCTCAAAAACTTCACCTTTACTCAAAATTCCCCCATTCACATTTTACTAATTCTTTATTTTCTTTTTATTTTATTTATTTATTTTTTCTCTCTTGGAATTTTATCATTTACTTGTGTGAGAATATTCCATTTTACCGATACCGTCATTGCTTCTTCTCCGAAAAAAGAAGTTCATGACCTGTAGACGCTCCGTTCCACTTTTGCCCATTGAGAAAAATTCCTCACTGTTGCCTCCTGTAGGAGTCTAGGTTGTGTCTCAGTCCTAGTGTGGTTGGTCATCCTCTCGAATTAGTTACTCATCCATCACTTTGGTAAGCTATTCCCTCACCAACTAGCTAATCAGACACGAGCTCCTCTTCGAACGGATTCCTCCTTTTGTTCCTCAGTGTACGAGGTAGTAGCAGCTGGTTCTAGCTGTTATTCTCCTCCTAAGAGCTTACGCGTTACTCACCCGTCCGCCATTGGAAACATCACTTCCCGTTCAACTTACATTTATTTTACGCTATCAAGAACATAACCCAGTTGGTTAAACATTGAGATTTTGCAAGTAAGAGTATTAGTGTTAACCAGTTGGGTTATGTTCTCACCAATATAACCCAGCTGGTTAAATATTATGGGTCCTTTCTTTATTTCTTAATTTAATTTTTGTCCGTAAATAATAATAAAAAAAGTTCAAAATAATTTTAAAAATATTTAAATAAATAAAAAAAAAGTTCTGCCCTACCTATACAATAAAATTTAGTTCCAAATATATATATATATAATATTATTTTAGTCCCTATATTTTAATTTATTTTATTTTAGTATTTAAATTTGATTATCGTAACTCTAATAAATTTTAAAAATATTCTTAAACGTTTTGTTATGGTTGACTTTTAAAAAAGTAAAATAAAGTTGATATTTCTTTATGAAGTCAAAATATAATCCCATAATATATTTTTCGGATAAAAATTATTGTTATTATTAATATTTTTTTTAATATCATTACTATTTTTTAAGGAAAAAAAGAGAATTTAATTGGAATAATAATAATAATAATAATAATAATAATAATAATAATAGTTGAAATAAAGGAACACACATTTCTAAAACATTGAATAATAGCACACGTTGTATGAAGAAATTAAATTCATTTAAAAATACTGAAATTGGAGACTTCCAGAGTTCATAAATGACGTGTGATTTTATTTTTGGGAAACAAAAAAAAAAAATATATATATATATATATAATTAAATTGGTCAATTATATATATCCACAAATACATTGAATCCATACCACTTTATCATTACTCAATATATAATTAAATAATAAAACCATTTATTTATTTATGTCTATTTATCTCAATATATTCTATAATACGATAAGGAATCACTACAAGGAGAGTAAGATTCGGATTACCTTGTTGATCGAATATCTCAAGGCAAGAACATTGTTTGGGATTCGAATCACTTCACAAGCAAGATCGATCATGTCTAGCTTGAATGATTCTTGTTGATCAAATATCTCAATGCAAGAACACTTGTTCACAAGCAAGATTGATCATGTCGAGTTTCAATGATTCTACATGCAAATAAACTTAATCATTGGGTAAAGAAAGCACAAATGCTCCTTTTACTATTTTTTTACCGTCTTCCTACAAATACAACATACCTGGCTTTATATAGTCTCAAAATGAAACTATAAAGTCATTCCAAGAGTGGTAACATTCATACTTAATTGACATAATGAACCATTATGTAATTGTAACCCAAAGTAAATAAAAAGTCTTAAAATACATTAACGAAATACAATAAATCTAAATGGTAATCCACCCAAAATTTATAACATGAAACTTCATTCTTATTCGATGTGACATGAATTGAAATATCTTTTGATAATTTCAACAATATTTTTTTCGCATCTTCGTTAAAGCATATTGTATGATTTATGTCTCTTGGTTCAAATAAATTAATAATAAAAAATACTTTTGAATTTTATCGATAAATTTTTAAAAGTTTTAATAATATTAGTTTTGAATGAAAATTTCATATTATATTAAAAAAATTCAAAAATACCTTTTTAACGAAATATTCTTTTAGTTTCATTAATACTCATAATTTTTTAAAAACTTCAAACATACTTTTTATTCGTTTAAAATAAAACTTCAAAAATACCTTTATTCAGTCAAAATAAAAAATAAAAAATACTCATCTCGTTAGTATCACGTTTAAAACATACTCGTGAATTTTTAAGAATAACATTAAAAAATTTGGAGATAAGTCGAAAGATGGTTTTTATCCATATATTGACAGTAAGAATTTTTTTGAAATTTTTTTTAATAATAATTAAGAGTATTAATACTATTTTTAAAATTTCACAGGTATTCTCAGAATATTTAATTAATCACTGGTATTTTTTAGATTTTTTTTAAAAGTTTAAAGAATATTATTCTATTTTTAGGCGAATTATTATTATTATTATTATTATTATTATTATTATTATTATTATTATTATTATTATTATTATTATTATTATATGCTAATAATTGTTAATGGCTTGAAAATATTAGTGAGGCCCTCTTCATTATTAAATGCAATTTGAATAAACCAAATATAAGTCTTTTTCTAAATAATGCATTTTTTTCTAATTTAAAAAACATGCGAATTGTATATAATTCAAAATTTTTAATTATGTGATTATATGATTTGCATATTATTATCTATGATTTGTTTCAGCTTCATAATAATACTTCTACTAGTAGTGAGCTTGAGCTGTTATAGTTGGTGTTAGAGACAAGAACGGAGCAGTGTACCAATGAGTACGCTGAACCCCCTAATATTCCCACGTAGTATAATCACAGGGGGAGTGACACTGTGACTCAACCAACGACTAAGATATTATCGTTACCTTTGTCCATTGAGATAGGTTCAGTGTTAGAAATTGGTTGACAAACAATCAACCATGCAGCCAAATACGTTTTTCGTGTAACATTCCTTAAACAGTCGTCCTCGAACATATCTACATGTTTTCAAAATCTCTGAATCGAGCCATTAGTATATTTAGAACCACAAATCAAACGATCGAACTGAATCAGGTGAAATCAATCGAATGAACGGATTATTACCGGGTTAAAGCTAGTTTGAAAAGGGTAAAAAGGGAAAAACATAACATAAATGCCTTTTGGAAGACGGTAAGAATATAATTTTGCTCCATTTGCAATATGGGAATCCCCACTTGCCCCTCAACCACTCTCTTTTCCCCTTTTTCATTGATTCCCTATCAGCGTATTATCCTATTTTATTTTAGTTTTTATATTTTTTAAAATTAAAATAATAATATTATAAGAGACCAATTTGAATATAGCTCAACTAATTAAAATATAATTATTATACAAAGATTTAAATCTCTAACCTTAAAAGAAGTAAAATATATTAATTAATTAATTAATTACGATAGAAATGATATAATAAAATAATCGATTGGTTACAAATTCCGAAACACCATGTTTTAGAGAATAAAACACAAGCCCTATCTCGCACTCCAAAATTTTTTTTGCCTCTTTATCAACAACTCCGGGACCCACAATCCCACACCATTAATTTTATATATTATCAATTTTCTTAAATTACAATTTTAACCCTCTTCGTATTTACTCGAGCATCACTAAATTTTCAATATTGTACCATAATTTTTATGCATAATTTTCTCAATTACGAGACGTGAATTCTTTACAATACCCATTGTATCATACAGTCGACCATTTTATCTTGCAACTAATTAGTGTGACGAAAACAAATTAAGATCTGCCACGAGCAACAATTTTCTATACCCTTTTATCTCGAGGATAATAAAAATATCTCGATAAGTTAATATATTAATTAATGTTTTTTTTTTTTTGTGGGGTCATATTGATAAAATATTTAAAAATAATTATAAAAATATTAAAAAAAAAAAGATGGGGGTAAGAAACTAAACCCCTTCCCACACTTAACGTCACGTGACTTCCGTCGTCCCTCTTTCCTCCTCCTCTGTCGGCGCTTATTTACTCTTCCGCCACCATCGCCACCACCACTCTGTCTCTCTCTTCCTCGTGACGCCGCCCCAACTTCCAAATTTTTCCCTATAAATACCCACACGACTTCCATTGAAATCTCGCAAACCAAAACAAACGAAAATGAAGAACCCAATCTTCTCCCGCCGGGCGATTCTTTTTCTAATTTTTCCGATACTCTTCTCGCCGGACTTTGCATTTTCCGGCCACGACTACGGCGACGCCTTGTCCAAATGTATCCTGTTCTTCGAAGGACAGCGATCGGGATTCTTGCCGCAGGAACAGAGGATGACGTGGCGTGCAAACTCCGGCCTTAGCGATGGCTGGACTTATCAAACTGACCTCACCGGCGGCTACTACGACGCCGGCGATAATGTCAAGTTTGGCTTTCCGATGGCGTTTACTACCACGCTTCTGTCTTGGAGTGTCATTGAATTCGGCGACTTGATGCCGCCGGCCGAGGTTCGAAACTCGCTTGATGCGATTCGTTGGTCTACGGATTATCTCCTCAAAACGGTGTCGCAGCCTAATCGGATTTTTGTTCAGGTAATGAAATTTGCAGTTTCAGTGCGGTTAGTGGCATTTTTGTAAATATTTTGAGATTAATGGGTCATTTTTTCTTCTTAGCTTACTCAGCCCAACGTGACCACGTGGACTCTCCATAACCTCTGAGTGGTCGGCGTTTTCCGTTCTGGGGCCCACTGGGTCCCACCCCTCCGTTTTTAAACTTTTTTTTTTTTCCTTTTTAAATAAATTTGGTCTATCCTTTAAATTTATAAATTTAATTAAAATACCATACAAAATCAAATAAAAATAAAAATAAAATTTATTTTTAACATTTTTTAAACCAATAAATTTATAATTTACTAAACTAATAAAACAATATTTTAAAGGTGAAAGTACCATTTTACCCTTGATGACGGTGAAGATTTAAAAATAATAAATGAAGAGTGCCGGAAAAAACTAAAAGAGGGAGTACAAAAAAAAATAATAAAGAGAGCAGGACACAAATAANTGAATGATTTAGGAGTTAAAGAGTTTTAAGGGCCAAAGAAAGGGACTGTCCTAACCGTACTCTATGTTCCCTACAATTTAAGGGCATATGATCCCTACCAACCCGGCTCTCATTAATACGAGACTAAATTTGTAATTTAATTTTGTTATAGGTGGGAGATCCGAGTGCGGATCATTTTTGTTGGGAGAGACCAGAGGATATGGACACGACGAGAACCGTGTATGCCGTGGATGCACCGGGGACTGCATCGGACGTGGCGGGAGAGACAGCGGCAGCATTGGCAGCAGCGTCGATTGCGTTTCGATCATCGGACCCGGGATATGCCGAGACGTTGCTGCGAAATGGAATAAAGGCATTCGAGTTGGCTGATAACTATAGAGGAGCTTATAGTGATAACGACCATATTAGAGAGGGTGTTTGTCCGTTTTATTGCGATTTTGATGGCTATCAGGTTTGTCATTTCTAGTTCTCATTTAAATTTTAGCTAAATTTAATTATTTAAATAAAAAGAAAAGAAGCGAAAATTAAGGAATTAAAAAATAAAAGGATTTAGGATATAATTAGTGGATGGTGTCGAGTTTTTAGATCCACCCGTGAAGACACAATTTGTCTGTCAGATATTCTGACTTCTTTCTTATTTTGTCATCTTTTTTGTGTTACTTGGTATAACACATCCCGAACATTTTCGGCACATTTTAAAATTGTGAGGCTGACGGTCATACCTAACGGACCAAACAGACAATATCTGCTAGGTGGGTGCTTGATATAAGAGTCAGACACATGGCGGTGTGCCAGCAAGGACGCTGAGCCTCAATAAAGGGTGGATTGTGAGATATCAGGTCAGTTGGAGAGGGGAATGTAGTATTTCTTATAAGGGTGTGGAAAACTCTCCCTGGCAGACGACACATTTTAAAATCGTGAGATTGACGATGATATATAATAGGCCATAACGGACAATGTCGGTTGGTTGTGGGTTTAAGCTGTTACGTAATCTAATAGTAAAAAATTGTCAGTCATATTATGACGAGCTTATATTAAATAATTTTTTTTTAATTAAGTAGAGAAATAATGTATATTATTATGGATGTGCGACAGGACGAGCTACTATGGGGAGCTGCATGGCTAAGAAGGGCGAGTCAAAACGAGTCGTATTTGAGTTATATTCAAGACAATGGCAAGACGCTTGGCGCTGAAGATAGCTTCAACGAGTTTGGCTGGGACAACAAGCACGCTGGTCTTAACGTTCTCGTCTCTAAGGTCCATTTTTTACCCTTAAATTTATATAATTAATATGCTAAATTAAATAAAGTCAAGCACTAGAATAATATTTTAAAACCTATTTATTAATTTTTTTAGAATAATCTTGGTTTTAATTGGGAACGACGTCGTTTTTCAGGAAGCTCTAGAAGGAAACATATTCACACTCCAATCGTACAAGGCGTCTGCAGACAATTTCATGTGCACATTAATTCCAGAATCTTCCTCCTCCCACATCCAGTACACTCCCGGCGGCCTCATCTACAAGCCCGGCGGCAGCAACCTCCAGCACGCCACCTCCATCACCTTCCTTCTCCTCGCCTACGCCAACTATCTCGACCGCACCTCCGCCACCGTCAACTGCGGCAACGTCGTAGTCGGTCCTGCCGCCCTCCGTAGCCAAGCCAAGCGCCAAGTCGACTACATCCTCGGCGACAATCCCAAGGGCATCTCATACATGGTCGGGTACGGCAACTACTTCCCGCAGCGAATCCACCACCGCGGCTCCTCCCTGCCGTCGGTCCGCGAACATCCGCAGCCGATCGCTTGCAAGGAAGGCTCCACGTACTTCAACTCGGCGGATCCGAACCCTAATGTGCTAGTTGGTGCCCTAGTCGGCGGCCCTGGGGAGGACGATGTGTACGAGGACGATCGAGCCGATTTCCGCAAATCGGAGCCCACTACTTACATTAATGCGCCATTTGTCGGTGTTTTGGCTTATTTTGCTGCGAATCCAGGGGCTTGATTGGTTGATTGATGTTCCGGCGAGGGCGACGGCGGAGGAAAAAGGAAGGCAGGCGAGTTTTGGGGGTTTTTTTTTTCCCGGTTTTTTAGATAAAGCACAAAAGGATGATGGTCTCTCATCTTGGCGGTTTAGCAAAAGAGGGTAGAGGCTTGTTTTGGTAATTTCACTCGAATTACCACTGGAATTTTATAATATTGAAAGTTCTATTAAAACTATATTTATTATTAAAAAAAAAGAAAAAGAAAAAAAAGCTTGTTGTGACTTTTTATTTTGTTTTACTTTTAATCTAAAATAAAATAAATAATGGGGATTGATGAATTAAAAAATATGTATTATATAATATTTAATATTATTAATTATTTAAAGAATCAATACCACTCCTTATTCATTTTGTAGTCCAGTTGGTTAGGATGTTCGGCTCTCACTCAAGAGACTTGGGTTCAAGTAATATAAGATATCACGTAGTCAAAGCCCACGGCTAGATATTGCTCGTTTTGGTCTATTATATATCGCCGTCAATTTTACGATTTTAAAACACATATATTATAGATACGATTTATCCCTATTTAATGTCAAGTACCGTCCCACTCTTTATATCA
Organism: Cucurbita pepo subsp. pepo; assembly: GCF_002806865.2. Lineage (NCBI taxonomy): Eukaryota > Viridiplantae > Streptophyta > Magnoliopsida > Cucurbitales > Cucurbitaceae > Cucurbita > Cucurbita pepo. The sequence goes on from NC_036653.1 coordinate 4,774,039, forward strand.
GCTCAAGTTAACCGTTAGCAGATACTATGCATAGTTTAGGGTTTTTATTTATTTATTTATTTATTTCATCTTTTTATAAATTACTTATCTTGTGAAACATTGGGAATCTACTTTCCCTGACACTGTAAACAAAAGTATAATTGAAGATATAATTAAATAAAACTTTGGAAATTGGAAAATTCTAAATAAAAAAATGCCCTTTTTATTTTAATTTAAAATGCTATATATATATATATATATTAAAATTAAGGTTTGGATCGTATTTTAACAAATTACGAGAATTTTAACGGTTAGAGTATACGCGTTATCGTAATTGAATTATGTTCATTTTGATGATTTTAAACAATGTATTCAATGAAAATGATAAGTTTTATGTTTTTCTAACTATTTTTTACGGAGATTTCGAGTTATTGTGTATAATTTTGTCACTTCTTAATTATCACAAAGAATAAAAAGATAATTACCGTTCTAAAATAATATACTAATAGACTAGAGATTCGAACATAAAAACTTCTTAAATTCATAGATTTTATAATATTTATGTATGTCAATTTGAACACAGCTCAATGATTAAGATATCACTACTACTACACTTTAATGTATATATTCTTTTACTTTTAAAAATTATTTAATTTTCTCGTCTTTATGAACGATTAGGAACTTGATTACTATACTATTTTTCACGAACATCGTGTCGGAATTGGTTAATCTTTAAACGAAGTTTAACTCGAGAAATGACGCCGAATAATAATAATAATTTTTTTTTTGTTCCAATTCTGTTGTCTAAAAATCACACAGAATTCCTAAGCACAAATATTGCATCAAACAAATAAAATAAAAAAAATGTAAATTTGGAAATTCATCATCATTAAAAATAAAAAATAATTAAAAAAAAGATCTCTTTAAAAGATGACGTGGCAAGCTATCCACCGTTGTTTAAATTGATCACAAATCTCATCAAATCCTCTAATTAAACCATAGCCATTGAATCTCCTCTCTCAAATAAGAGAGAATCAGAGCCTCATATTTTAAAAAATAATGCCACTAAATTAATAGATTTTGTATTTTATTTGTAATTTTAAAATATTTTTAATAATTAATTACATAATATTACGAATAAAAAAAAAAAGAACATGTGGAACAGTGGGCAGTGCCAAGTCAGCAAAGTTATCATCCACGTGGCAGAGCAATATTTGAAGATGCACAATGGCCTCAAGCTGGCAATCTTGAATCAAACACAATGCAAGTATAAATACAGAGAGAAGCCTTCCCGTTTGCGTCCACGCGGCAGCAACCAGATCAGAGACCGTTGGTGAAGGAGCAACAAAGATAAGATTTTTCTGCTTCTTCTTCTTCTTCATCAATGGCGTCTGCTTCTCTCAAATCCTCCCCTGTTCTTGACAAGCTCGAGTGGGTCAAAGGCCAGTCTCTCCGGCAGCCATCCGTCTCCGCCGTCCGCTGCCACCCCACCACCGCCCCCTCCACCCTCACCATCCGTGCCTCCTCTTATAGCGATGAATTGGTCAAAACAGCTGTAAGTATAATTTGTTGGATGATGAAAGTCGGGCTAATTTAGGGAATTATCGGTTTATATAAAGAATACTCTCTACATTGCTGTGAGACCTTTTGGAAAGCCCAAAGCAAAACGATGAGAGCTTATGCTCAAAATGGACAATATCATACTATTGTGGGGAGTCGTGCCAATAGATTGGTAAATTTTCAAATATCGAACAAATAACTTCAAAATAAAAGGAGGCTAGTTAAAGCCCTAACATGGTATCAGAGTCCTGCCCTAAACTTAGTCGTGCCAATAGATCGGTAAATTCTTAAATATCTAACAAAGAACTCCAAAAGAGAAGAAGACAAGCCTCCTCGAAGGCAGTCAAAAATGACAAAGACTCCAAAGGAGCCGAGCCTCGATTAAGGGGAGACGCACTTTGTGACTCCAAATAAGTCGAGTCTTGATTAAGAGTAGGCGCACTTTGTTCGAGGGGAGGTGTTGGATGATGAAAGTCCCATCGGCTAATTTAACAAAGAATACTCTCTCCATTGGTGTGAGGCTTTTTGGAGAAGCCCGCTCAAAGTAAACAATATCATACCATTGTGAGAGTAGTGTTCGGTCTGACATAATTCATTCTAGAGCTGGTGGGTTGTTGCAGAAAACGGTGGCGTCCCCGGGCCGGGGGATATTGGCGATGGATGAGTCCAATGCTACCTGTGGAAAGCGTTTGGATTCAATTGGGTTAGAAAACACAGAGGCGAACCGTCAGGCTTACAGAACTCTGCTGGTCACTGCACCAGAGCTCGGCAAGTACATCTCCGGTGCTATACTTTTTGAAGAGACGCTCTACCAATCCACCGTCGACGGCGAGAAGATTGTCGACGTTTTGGTGAAGCAGGGCATTGTTCCGGGAATTAAAGTTGATAAGGTAAGGGCATTGGTGGTAGTTTTGCTCTTTTTCACAGCGTTTTTGTTTGCTAAAATGGTGTAAAAACAGGGGTTGGTGCCACTTCCTGGTTCCAACAATGAATCATGGTGTCAAGGACTCGATGGCCTTGCTGCTCGCGCTGCTGCTTACTACCAACAGGGCGCGCGTTTTGCCAAATGGTATCCGATTGTCTTCTTGTTCTTTGCAATTTGGTCATTTGGTAATGCTAACAATGGCGATTTGCAGGCGCACGGTTGTGAGTATCCCCAATGGTCCATCGGCCCTGGCTGTCAAGGAAGCCGCTTGGGGCCTTGCTCGCTACGCTGCAGTTTCCCAGGTCTCAACAAATCAAATCCCTTTTATCTTTTAACGAAATCGTGAAATTCCTAAGAACGAAACACCGTTTGTAAAGGTGTAGTAGATACCTATTCCTACAACGGGTTTTGGAAATTTTGTAGGGAAGCTTGAAAAAGAGAGCCTAAAGAGAATAATATTTACTCGGGTGTGCTTGAGTCGTTGCAAATGGTACTAGAGTCAGACACCAAGTGATGTGTTAGTGAGGAAGCTGAGCCCCAAAAGGGATGGACATGAGGCGATGTGCTAGCAAGAACGTTGGCCCCAAAGGGGATGGATTTGGTTGGGTCCTGTATCGATTGGAGAAAGGAACAAGTGCTAGTAGGACATTGGCCCTGAATGGGGGCAGATTGTGAGATCCCATATCGGTTGTGGAGGAGAACGTTACCCTCTTTATAAGGGTCTGGAAACCTCAAGGACGTTGGGTCACCCCATATCGGTTGTGTAGGATAACGAAACACTGAAAGCCTCAAGGATGTTAGGTCATCCCTATATTGGTTGTGTAGGAGAACAAAACACCATTTGTAAGAGTGAAAACCTCAAGGATGCTGGACCACCCTCATAACGGTCGTGGAGGAGAATGAAACACCCTTTATAAGGTAGAGAAACGTCAAGAACGTTGGCCCCAAAGGGGTGGATTTAGTGGGGGTCCCACATCCATCGATTGTGGAGGACAACGAAACACCTCTTTATAAAGGGTGTAGAGATCTCCCCCTAACATACTCGTTTTAAAAACCTTAATGACCATATCAGCTAGCTAATATCGGCTTGGGCCGTTACAGAAACACTTAAATCCCAAGGTGCTTATATATCGATTTTGGATTTGGGTTTTGCAAATTTGCAGGACAATGGATTGGTGCCGATTGTGGAGCCAGAGATCCTGCTGGATGGAGAGCACGGAATCGACAGAACCTTCGAGGTAGCACAGAAAGTTTGGGCAGAGGTGTTCTTCTACCTTGCAGAGAACAATGTCCTGTTCGAAGGAATTCTTCTGAAACCAAGCATGGTAACTCCAGGAGCAGAGAGCAAAGACAAAGCCAGCCCTGAAAAGGTCGCAGAGTACACTCTGTCTCTTCTCAAAAGAAGAATCCCTCCAGCAGTTCCTGGAATCATGGCAAGTCATTAAAACAGAGCTTCAAATTTTAAGGTTGATTACCTTAACGAGCTGACTCTGAGTTGTGTTTTTGTCGCTGTGGGACAGTTTTTATCAGGTGGGCAATCGGAGGTAGAGGCCACATTGAACTTGAATGCGATGAACCAAGCGCCAAACCCATGGCATGTGTCGTTCTCGTACGCCAGAGCTCTGCAGAACACGTGCTTGAAGACATGGGGTGGGCGGCCGGAGAATGTGAAGGCCGCACAGGATGCTTTGATTCTAAGAGCCAAGGCAAACTCGCTTGCGCAGCTTGGGAAGTACACTGGTGAGGGTGAGTCCGCTGAGGCTAAGGAGGGAATGTTCGTCAAGGGCTACACATACTAAGGCTTTATGATGGTGATGGTGATGGTTCATGGCGATTTGAAACGAACTGGGAAGTGTTTTTGTGAAATCTTAGCAGCGTAATGAAGTTTTTGTGGATGGTTTTAGATTAATCCTATGTAAGATGCTTGAATGAACCTTGTAATTCAAGAACAAACAAAGTTGCATCCATTGTTTGAATAACAAAGATAATCCTTTAATCACAAGGTTCGGTTGTAGAAGGGAACGAAACATTGTTGTTTATAAAGGTGTGGTGTAACGACCCAAATCCACCGCTAGCCGATATTGTCCTCTTTGGACTTTTTCTTTCGCGCTTCCCCTCAAAGCTTTAAAACGTGTCTGTTAGGGGAAGGTTTCCACATCTTTATAAATGGTGGTTTGTTCTTCCCCCCAACCAATGTGGGACATCACATGTGGAAACCTCTTGCTAGTAAATGCGTTTTAAAATTGTGAGGTTAACGACGATATGTAATAGACTAAAATTGTTACTAGTGCTTGAGCTGTTACAAATGGTATCAGAGTTAGGTTTTGTGCGATGTGCCAACGAGAACACTAGATCCTCGAGGGAGTGGATTTGTGAGATCTTACATTGGTTGAAGAGTGGAACGAGTACGACACTAGACCCTTGAGGGAGTGGATTGTGAGATCTTACATTGGTTAGAGAATGGAACGAGTACACTGGGCCACTAAGGGGAATGAATTGTGAGATCTCGAATCGGTTGGAGGGGATCAAAGCATTAGGGTATGGAAACTCTCCTAACATAAACAAACATTGGAAAAACCACGGACAAAAGGACCCGGTTTTAGAAATCTTGAAAGAAAAAAAAACCCAAAAGAACAATATCTGCGGTGGGCTTGAGCCATTACCGTATATGACCCCAATAAACTAAACAAACACTGGAAAAACCACGTACCGGGTACGGTTTCATATACATCTCTCAACAGAATGTCACGAGGTTCAACTAGTTCAATACGAACATGTCTCGTAGCAAGTTTGTTACGCAGTGAGAGATGTAACCGTATTCAAATTAAATAAATTTTATTATAAATAAACTAAAATAACAATTGAAATTAAATTTTAAAATTTTCAAAAATATATTTACCCAAATTTTATTATAAGATAGGGAGAATTGTAGGAGAGTTAGGAACCCTTCAGCAATGACGGCGTATAAACGTCCCGTTTTCTCTAACTCCTTTCTTCCGTTCCTTAATCCTCGTAAAACGGTGCGTTTGGGAATCAAAATCGTTAAACGGCGTTATCTCCGTCCCAATGGAAGTCCACAACATTTACAAAGCCATCTACAGAGGGAGAAAGAGGAAGAAGAGAGAAATGAGCTTTTCGTCGACGGCGGGATATTTGGCTCGGCGAGCCGCCCAGAAGGAGAGGGTTCGGATCCTTTACCGGCGAGCCCTCAAAGACACTCTCAATTGGGCTGTCCATCGCCATCTCTTTTATCGAGATGTATACGGTTTTGTCCATTTCCATTTCTCTGTTCTGACATTTCTTCGATCCTAAACTGATTCGGTCTTTTTTGTTCTTCTAATCGTCCATCGTTTCAGGCGTCGGACCTCCGGGAGAGATTCGATGCAAACAAGCACGTGGTTCGTTCTATGTCTGTTCCTTTAATTTTGTTTTGATCCTTTTTTTTTTTTTTTTTTTTTTTTTTTTTTTTTTTTTTTTTTTTTTTTTTTTTTNCCTCTTATGAGTTAATTGACCTAGGGATGTGGATATGAACCGATGAAATAATTTTTTGTGCGGCTAGATTGATGTTTGAGTAGACTCTACCCTTACTGCGTGGATTTTTCTTACAAGCATTTTTCGTTCAAATTGTCTTGCGTTACTTGATGAAACATTGAAATGTGGTTTATAGTGATAGTTTGGATGAATGCTTGTGGTGCTTTGGTCCTTTTATTCTCTGGGATTGTTGATTGATCCTTCAATTTCGTCTGCTTACTACATCCGGAAAAGCGTGGATTTCACAAAGAAATGTTATGATATCTGGGAATCAAATATCACCATTTTCCTCATTCAAATCATGTCATGTGGAAGTTGTGTAGGACGTCCCATATTTAAGGATTATATTGCCTCCAATGTTTCAGATAAGCAAACATTCTCCCATAGGAATTATTTTCCTGTTAAATTTAACAACTCAGTTGGTTTTCTTATATATATCCAAAGCTCTCTCCTGATCCACAGAGTTAAAAGTAAAAAAAATAAAGTTTGAAGATTGATGTTGGAAGGAAGTGAGAAACTACGGAGAATTAACTTGAAATTATACTTGAAACTTCAGAGCTTTGAGGGGTCTTATTAAACTCAGCATCGGACTAAAATATTCAATTATGTCCTGGGAAATTGGGTCAAAACTAAAATCTGAGATCAGAATTTCAAGCCGTGGAAGGTCTACGAATATAGACTGACATGATTTTAGTTAGCACGCATTGTTTTCTATGTTATTGATCAATTGCTTATGGATCCTTTTTTGGGTGGATTTGCAGGAAGATCTTGACAGAATAGATAGGATGATAGCTGATGGAGAAGCTTCTTATAATAAGTGGCGACATCCTGATCCCTATATCGGTAAGTACACTCATGAATGAATTGATCATGTGGCAGTTCATAAAAGTAAGGATGCAAAATCAAATGCTGTTACTACGTAACATGTTAATGACGAAATTGTCCTCTTAAGTTCTTGGTCTTCTACTTTAATCTGACCTGTAGATAACAGGCATGCTTTCCGTTGATTTGAAATGCCACTAAAGTGTTGATTTTCCTTCCTCTTTGAATAATAAAAATTGTATTGCAGAAACAGTATGAACAAAATATTGCGAGTTTAATTAAAAAAACCTATGGTTTTTATCCATTTTAAGAGTCAGTTTAGTAGGTTGGAATTATAGTAACTAGGCACAAAATTTGGATTTTCCTTCAGGGATGTTTCTCGATTGTAAACACAAAATGGAGAACACCCGTTGGATGGGATGGGGGGGTAGAGATCCACGCCTAAAACGAAGCAAACTACAATATCAAAGCCTTCCAATCATTTGTAATCATGAGTAGGCTATAATTACAAAAGAGTTTCTTCTGGTTTGAACACCACCAAGTAGTATGCTACTATGCTGTACATTTCTCCAAAAAGAATCCACCAAAGATGGCCAATTTTCAAAGGTTCCATGAATTCTCTCTTTCCACATCATCCACAAAATAGCCCTCACCGCACAATTCCATAAAATTTTTGCCTTCCTCTGACAGGACTTCCCTCCTAGGCTCTCCATCAGCCACCCATCAATCTTCCAAGGGAAACATTCAGCCAAATTTAAAACCTGAAAGAAGGAAAATCGTGTTGAATGGGAAAATGGGCAGTAGGGCAGGATGTGATCCAAAGACACTCCCTCCTTCAAGCACAAAAAGCAAATAGATGGAGACTCCCTCTGCAGCTTATCTGAAGTATTAAGGCTTCTATGCATGACCAACCAAATAAAGACATGAACTTTTTGCGCCCTTTTTTTTTTCTTCCAGTTGTAGTCCACCATGGGAGTTTTAAATTTAGCATTCAACTTAATCAGGATAGTTGGTAATGAAATAGGGAGTGTGATGGTCTTTTATGAGTTTGGAACAAGAAATTCTCATACTTCCGATAAGCTGCAGAGAGTGATTGTCTTCGTTAAGCTGCAGGCATGCTTATGTCAAAACAATCTTCCCCCAGTTCCCAGATGGTTGCCAGCGCCCACCTAAAACTTTAAAAGTATAATTCATTGTTTGTTATTTCAATTCTGCTTAGATCAAGGCTATGCATGCCGTTATTAATCCTAATTTTTTATTTTTCTTTTACTCTGTAGTTCCTTGGGCTCCGGGTGGTTCTAAGTTTACGCGAAACCCAACTCCACCTCCGGGGGTAAGTTTTCTTTAGAAGATTGTTCTCATATATCTTTTTTTCATAAGAATTTCATTCCTTCTCTTTACATTTTTTTTAGACATTTTTTTTTTTTTTAATTCTTGCATATATCTTATTTTTTTTATTGCATTATCTGTTCTATAGGTTGTACAATTGTGTCCCTAAGAACGGTATAGCATTAACCACCTCATTCTCAGTGCTTTTTAATAGAGGTCATGATATTCAGAGTACACAATAACTATAATGATTTGTGATTGGCTTATTGGTCAAATGAAACGTCTACTAAAACCACAGTTTTGAAATATGTTTGTTTTAACATGGCATTTTTTTCCCCCAAAGATGAGCACTAGTGTAAGCGAAGGTTCCTTTCCCCTATTCCTGGAAGGAGCACGTGAAAATGGAAAAGGGGAAATTCTTTTCCCAGCGATTAGAGCATAGGAACGCAGCTCCATACTCTTTATCTTTTTTCTTCTTTGGCTGTTTTAATCTTATCATGTGCTTCGGGCTTGAGTTCTCTACTCTTTGCCCCTTTGATAATTTTTTATTGCAATTTTTAGAGTGTAATCTCATCAGTCAAGATGACACCAACATTAATGAAATTATGCAGATCGAGATCATATATAACTATGGGCGGGAAGATCACTGAAATCTTCGTTATCATGGTAATAAATAAAGGTAAGCTTACATTTGGCTGCTGATAAATGCCTGTTTTACTCGATCTGGATGAAACTCAAATTGGCTTGTAACTGGCTATTATGCTATTCTTGTATTTTTATTTTATTTCTTGCTTATTCACTCCCATGAAGAGTTTGTATCTTTTGAGCCTTAGTCCTTTTACATTTATTCAATGAAAAGTTTTGTTTCTTGTTCAAAAAGGGAGAAAAAGTGTGTTTTGTATGTGATGCCGACCAGATAGTGTATTATTGTAGGGAGATTATGGTAAAGCGGAGTGAATCTTGAGAAGCGAAAGAAGTTTGTATACTCTGAAAAAGTTAGTTTGTTGTTTTGAAGTTTCTAAAGCAGACCATCTACGCAATATTACAGTCAACAATAATTTTCAACATACAATGACTCTAGTTTTGGACATACTTTTTCCTTGTAGCTCTAATGTGGAAAGCAACGTTTTGAGTATTGCAGGTTGAAATTGTTCGTGGGCTCGTCAGAGTCGATGATGATAAAGCGAGCCCTTTGATGTGTAAACTCGAATGAACACAAATTATAGTGTGATTCCTTATTGATTTGCTTTCTTCTTATTGCTCAGATATGCAAATTTGACAGAAAAATCACCATTGGAACGATGTGTGATGCTGCAACTTTTGGTTAATTATCCATCCTTTGCAGGATGAGCGGTTTGCCTGATTGCTCGTCATTGCATCAGATGTTTAAATAAATAGGAAATGCTTTAGCAATTGAGAAGCTAATTTCATTTTTATTGGGCATCGGTGCTCTTAAAAAGTTGAGCATGGATGATGGGATGTGGTTTTGAAATAGTGAATCAATTTTATGATGAAAAATTGCTCAAACTACTAATCTGAATATTATACATTGAAGGAAGACTCTGAATCAACTATAATAATTCTCTGTCATTCTACAATGGTTTAAGAATGGATGATTCATCTTAACCAGTCATTGTTGATCTACAATCAATTATGACGATTTTTTATTGGAAAGGTTGAACAGGATATACTTTCTAGCACGATCTAGAAAAGGTACGTGAAATGTCCTTTTGGGGTCATTGATGTGTTTATAATTATGTTGGTAAAGAATGCCATTTAGTTAAAATAGAGTTTTACTGAGGGGATTTGACCAAAATAAATTGCACTATATGACTATATGATCATGCAAGTGTGAAAACAATGTTGTAGATGAAATTGTGATGAAAATTAAGTTTGAATGAGAGAGGAGAGAGAGAAGAATCATAAAACTCTAACCAATGTACCTTGTAGCTCGACCATAATTTATGGTAACGGGTACTATTTGTTGACCGACCATAATTCATGAACCCAGTTACCATAGAGAACATATTGTGATATCTCTAAAGAATTTTATGTTTGTTTCTTTCTCTTGTTTGAGTAAGTCGTGAATATAGAATATGGTATTCCTTTACCGTGAAAAAAGTTGAAAGCAAATGAATACACGAATCACACTCAAATGAATACAATCAATACAAAACTACGTACTATTCACAATTCAAAAGAAAGCGTGTACATAAAACAGATTCGAAAATTATAAACACACATGACTACAAGCTTAATGTAGTGAACTATCCTCCTTTCTCGCTCGTTCTCATCGTTCCTTTGAAGTTTCGTTACTTTCACTTACACAGTATTGAGTTCATAATATTGATTACCTATTAAAAAGAAGAGACAATAGAAATCACACAGAAATAATAGAGGTGTTCGAAAATGGTTGAAGTTAGTTGAATAGGAGGATCACTACGACTATAGCCAAAGACAAAATGATTTATTCATATTATGGTTTTTGTAGGACCAGTCTATTGCTCTTTCCTTGTGCCTATTCTATTGCTCTTTCCTTGTGCCTACTTTGTCGGAGGTTGGTTTACAAGTACAACCTCAAGTTCCTAATCAAGTTCCTAACTGGAAGGATGCAACTTTTTATCCACCGCTAATAGTTTAACACACTCTTGGTTGTTCACTCGTTCTTTCATCATGTCTCTACCTTTAGACACTTGATTTTGGTCGTTCGTATGTTGTTCGATCTCATTTGAGGCCAATTTCAATTTAGTGGCCATCGACTTCTACATCAACCTCCGTCGAATAAGCTTCATGCACTGTCGAAGGGAACATTGCATAAATTGCATGTTTGCTGGTAAGGTTTGACCCAATCCAATTTAGATCAAATTTCTCCAACTTTTCAACTTATTTTCATCTATACTGATTTAGATGTGATTCTAAAGCTTCCTTTTTGTGGTGATCATTCAATGACATTCAATTAATATTTGTCCCGTGATAATTGGACCATGTTCTTGTTTCTTATTTCTATTTCTTGGATCTTGGACATAAACATAAACATAAACATAAAACATGTTTGGTAACCAATACCAAATAATAAAGCCCAACGATCATTAGCACAGAGTTGGGGTTGGGGTTCGGCCCACCCCACCATATTTGAGAGCCTTGAACTTAACCAAGGCCATAGACTTCGTGTACTCATTTTACCAGCCCTGACCAAAATTCAGCTCAAAAGGATGAGGTGTGTACTCAATTCACTACAATGTCGGTATCTTTCGCTAATATTCAAACAACCTTTCAGGTGATCTTAGTCGCTCGGTACCGGAAGGTATGTTCTTTGCTCATTCGTGCTCGTGTGTAATCGACCTCCTCAAGCCGAATGCTATAATAGCACAGGCAAGTTAGCCATCGGCTTGCCTAATAAGAGGGATTTCACTATAAAAATATGCTGATTCGGGTTGGGTATACTATATTTAATTTATAACGGAACCCCCGCCCTTAACCCATTAACGAAAAAGAAAAAATAAAAAGATAAGGCCATTCCATTTCGACAAAAGACCCACACCCAAGTTCCATAGCTTTGGGTCCGCTATCCCGATCATGATTTTCCTACCCCCAGAGGGAAAAGTCCTTCCCTTTTTGGCCGGTTGTGGGCGAGGAGGGATTCGAACCCCCGACACCGTGGTTCGTAGCCACGTGCTCTAATCCTCTGAGCTACAGGCCCCACCCCGTCTCCACTGGATCTGTTCCCGGGGGTACCCTAAAAAAAGGAACCTTTCCTCTCCCCAGCCATTTGCCATTTCGGGTTAAGAAGATGTGAAAGCGCCTCTCTCTCTATAAGAACGGTGCGTTCCAAGGTGTGAAGTGAGAGAGAAAAGTGGGAGAGAAGGGGTTTTGAATAAGACGACCTTTTCATTTTNATAAGAACGGTGCGTTCCAGATCAAAACATGTTCCTAATCACATCAAAATCTATTGCATTTTCAAAATAAGAAAGATGATTAAAAGAAAAGAGGCAAAGAATCTTTTATATCATGTCTTCCTAATAGCAAACACACTGGATGCTCAGGTCAACGAAGAGCCTAGATTAATCATTTCACGTCTTTCTAATAGCAAACGCACTTGGATGGATTATGAAAGAGTTGAGAATCAAATTTTGGACAAAGAAAAAACATGTCTACAATAAAATATTTACCAATGATCTCTTTCCTCCATCCTTGTCGCCTCAAATGCAGGGCAGCATGACACTTCTCTCATCCCAAGACGATCCATCGATCGATCCTGCTTGATGCCACACGACATTGAATGATACCAAAAAGTACGAATCGAACTCTTTTTAAATGCTAAGAGATAACAAAGAGAGCTTAGTAATCACATCATTATAATGGACCTCTCTCCTAATAGCACTAGGAGTGGTGTAGGGTGAATTAAACAACAGAGTCCAAAAGAATCTGTATCATTTCTTCCTAATAACACCGCACACTAATGGTTAAGAACCAGTTGAGAATCTTTTCGTGTTTTCCTAGCGACGCTAAGATGATCATGAAAGAGTTGAGAATCTTTTTCAAGAAACAGATATCCATAATAAAGAAATCAATATATAGAGACAACAAGCAGTGGGAGACGACATAAAATATATCAGAAGAGACAACAAATCCATGACAGTGATGCCTTTTCACCCATTACTCTACTCTAGATTTCATATTAAAGAGAAAAAAACCATTAATCTTTCTCTTCCTATATACCACAGATCACAATTCTAAATTAAAGCTAAAAGAGAATTTGAAAAGAGATGTAATGAAGAGGGGAATCTACCTCTACCGCACAGTTTCCAGTTGTTGACCACAGGACCAATCTGAGGCTGAAAAAGATTGGACAGAGCAGCACACAGCAGTCTGTGGACAGCAAACCGATAGGGGCATTGCATGAACAGATAAGCTCCATCCCCAACCGCACCATCCTGTAATGACAAATCCAAACCAAAATTCCAGCCCCCAACACACACAAGTGTAAAATGGATGATATTGACTCATCATCACAGCGCCAGAAAATACCCATCACATGGCTTCACAAACAATTATAGAAAATGATTTAAGGGGGTTTTGCACCATTGAAGAAAAGAAAATTAGCCATTGATGGCTTCTTTTTCTTCCATTCTTTTTTCTGAAAAACTTAAAATTCTACACTGACATTACCAAGAGAGAACGAGATCCCAAATTTTACAAAAGGGTGGATTCGGTGTTCCCATTCCCTCTCTTTCTGTACTAAAAAAAAGAAAGTTACAAAGAAAAAAACAAAGGAAGGCCAAAGGAAAAGGAGCTTTGCTGCTGTTGCTTTGCTCTCACAACCCTTTGCTGCAACACACCAAAGAAAAAAACAAAGGTTTTNTGGAAAATTCATGGAAATACATCGACGGACCCATAAGGACAACAAAAACAGACCCACTAGAGAAGAAAGGCAATAGCTAAGTAGGGATGGCTGAGGACAACGAAGTCTAAACAACTCTGTCAAGCATAGCAGTAAGTCCACTGCTCGGCATCATCGCCAGCACCAGAATCCACAGCACCATTGTAATCAGTATCATTGAAACAGGAAGATGGGCTACCCAAATAAGGCATGTTGCGGAAGGACATGGCCAAGCTGTTGGCTATGCCCTCACCACCATCATCATCTTCCTGCCCAAACTCCTCTGCTCGGTGCTTGAGCGTCTCGAACATGAGTTCGGGCTCGTACTGCATCACTCGGAGGATGTCCCCAGATGATGGCCCAGGCACAGTGCGAGTTACCGCAAAGCTATGCGGTCCATCGCTCTGCATTACTCGAATTACGCTCGGGCCACCAAACAGGTTGTGAACACCACCGAGAGCCTCCTCATAAGCCCCGCCCAGAAACATCCCAAGATAGTATCGCCCACCTCCACCTGACAAATTACCATTGCCTTCCATCTCGTGCAATGGCAAACTCGACTCGCCACCGATGAACTTGTCGATCTTCCCGTCACTGTCACAGGTAAGATCAGAGAGAATGCCTCTCACTGAAGGTCTCTGATCAAGACGATGAATGGGGACTATAGGGAACAGCTGATCAATACCCCAGAAATCTGGAATGGAAGTGAAAATAGAGAGGTTCACGTGATAAGATCTTACAGAGTCCAACTCTCCAACAGCCTTCGAAATGAGAGCACAAAGGCCATCCACAGCAGCCAGTTGTTCCATTCCCAAACACCCATCCTTGAATTTCTCAATGCAGCGTTGTTTCAATTGGTCTGCATACAGCAAGCATGTCTTATACTCACCCATACAAGCAGCAGCCGAGAGGTTCTGATAATCTAGGCGAGCATCGTCTGTTAGCCCATCAAGATACTGAAGTTCAATAGAGCTCATGGATGGGACCTCATAAGTACTAGCAGAAACGGCCTCAAAAATCAGAACAGAGTGATGAGAGGCGATTGCTCGACCACTTTCACTGCAAAGTATTGGGTGCTTCACGGACCTACGGTCGCATACAGAGCGAATTACGTCAACAACCATAGAGGCATAGTCATCGAGTTCATATGCAACAGATAACCCAGAGTCCGGAGACTTCGAACCGTCATAGTCAATACCCAGACCACCTCCAATGTCAACTACGCGCATGTTGGCACCGAGACGGACCAATTCACAATAGATCTGAGCAGCCTCACCAACGCCATCGGCGAGCAAGGTAGTGGAAGGAATCTGGGATCCAATGTGAAAATGTAGCAATTGAAGGCAATCAAGCATATCATGCTGTTTAAGTTTCCCGACCACCCGAAGAATCTGGGTGGTCGTAAGTCCAAATTTCCCTTTCTCGCCAGACGTAGACCCAAAATGACCAGAATGTTTGGTTCTCAGCTTCGCACGCACGCCAACCACAGGGCGAACGAAGAGTCTTTTGCTCAAATCAATCACTAAATCGAGCTCTTCCTCTTGTTCGAGAACAACCACCGAGTTCAAAGCAAGCTTCCTGGCAATAAGAGCCAAAGAAATGTACTCCGCATCCTTGAAACCATTGCACACCAAAAGGGCATCTGAATTCCCTTTGCACAAACAGCTCATTGCTAGGAGGATCTCTGGTTTCGAGCCAGCTTCGAGACCAAAACGGAAAGGAGATCCGAATTTCACTATGTCCTCAACAACAAACCTGTCCTGGTTGCATTTAACCGGGAAAACACCCTGGTAATGAGAACCATATCCCTGAGATTGAATGGCATGATCAAATGCCGACTGGAGAGATTCAAGACGATTCTTAAGCACATCAGGAAAGCGCACAATAAGAGGAAGCTGTAACCCGAGGCCGCCAGAGCTAATCGGATCTGAAGCCTTCTTCACAATTTTGAGCAAATCAATCTCCTGATGCGGTAAAGTGGCCGTACCGTAAGGACGAACAGCCATATTTCCAGAGCCATTAACAGAAAAATAAGGGGCACCCCATCCATCGATCTTGTAAAGGGAAGAAGAAAGAGAAGGAGTCCAAGACAGATTTTCAGAGGTGGGAGCAGAGACGGGAGAGGTGAAGATGGTAGTCTCCGGAGGTCCGCCGGAAAATAAGTCCGGCGACGGAAGAGAGCTATCCCCAGCAAAAGCGTAGCCAGGAGGAGGAGCTGCAGTAGCATCCACGCAATAAGCTAGGGCCGGCATCTCTCCGGCGACGGATCAAGAAATGAATACGAAGAAGAAAATGGAAAAAGAAAAATCAAAGAACGATGAGAGTGGTTAGAACAATTGTTAAGAAAATGGAACGATAATTTTCAGAGTTTGTGCAAGTGGGGGCTTTAAAACCCGCCGAGGCCGAGGCCCCGGCTACCCCCCCAAAAGAAGCAGAAAAAGTAGCTATTTCCACCGCCAAATTCACCACGCTCCCCTATAAACTTGAAATATCCCACCGCGATCCGCTCAGAAGAAGAATTTCACAGGAACAAGAACAAAATCAAGCTACAAAATCGAAAAAAACAACCAAAACTTAACCACTGAATCCGTTCTTCACCATGCAGATCTGGAAATCAAAGAATCGACACAAACCAAACGAAGGATTCAAAGAACAAGAACAAAAAACAGAATGCAATTGCTTTCAACAACCACAAATGGAAAATGACAGAGCGAAAATTCTCCGGGCAAAAGGCCGAGAAAAAAGAAGAAGAAACGGAAACCTAACGGAGAAAACGCGGAGAGAGATAGAGAACCGTCGGAGACGACGGAATGCGTTTAAACGAGGTTAGAATGAGCGAGAATTGCATGCATTACCAAGCGCTCTTTTATAGGAGAATATCTCTCGGGTTCGGGTCGGATCTTTACATGCACCCATCAACCCGGTAGTTCATGACCCGATTATATTTCTCGCGGGTTCTCCTTTCAATAATTAATTAAATTTTTTTTTTTTTTTTTAAAGACTGAGATTCTGTTGCTTATGGACTAATCAGCGTCGGGTTGCCGCGTGGCCTTCTTTCGTGCGGGACCCTCCATTTGCCAATACATCTCCCCAGGCTTCGCCTTCGGGTTACCATGCTTACGTGGCCATTTATTTCGGATTTTTTAATTTTAAAAAAAAAAAACTATTTTCAAAATATCGCGATATAATGAAACGATATTCACGAAGAAGAAGGTGGCAGGAAGTTTCGTGGTGTAAGAAGTTAATGAGGTGGACCGTCAAGATCTTGCCACGTCATTTGTATCCTCTCTCTCTCTCTCTCTCAACAGATTCCCTCCCTTCTTCGTTCAACCGAGTTTGAATGATTCATGCAGCCTTCCATTCTTATTGGTTAAAATATATTTAATATATTAATTAAATGAAAAAATATTTTAGAACCATTCGAAATTTGGAGCTAATTAAGTTAGTGACCGGAACAACACAAATAGACTTCACAACTCAACCTAATCAAACTCTTTGTTTTTCGGTTGGGTTAGGTTGAATTGTCGATTTTTTTAATTATTTAAAAAAATTACCCTTATCATACACGTTACATTAATAACTGAAATCTCATATAAGTCAAATATCAAATACTTACCAATTAGAAGGCAATCCTAACATTAATTACAAACATAAAATATTCTTAATATTCATAATAATTTCAAACATGGGATTGGGTTGGATTATAACCCTAATTTCAAGTTGATCGCTCGACCAAACAATGTCAACTCAGGAACCGACTCGAATAAAAAACACTGACCCAATCTAGCATGTATAGTTTATGTTAAGTAGTTCAAATTAATTAAATTTTCGGGTCATGAACGCCCCTACAATCCATCGTGAAGTTATTGTTGTAAGTTCTTATTTAGTTGCAACATAATCTTTATATATATATATATATAAATTATTAAATATTTAACAATATTTTAACATCGAGATTAAATGATTACAAATTTAAAATTATAACAACCAAATCATGAAATTTAATTTTTTTTTTTACCATTAAGATATGAATGGAAACCGTCTATAAAACATGGCGTAGATTACTTCTTTCTTAATGTTTATGTTTAGAGTTCATTAATACATTAATGGTAATATTATTTTTATAGTTTCAAAAAAGTATTTTAAAATTTTTTAAAAAGTTTTATGCTATGAATGGAACTTTTGGAAATATTTTTATTAATTTAACCTTAGAAATAATTAAAACGTTTAAAATTTATTTTATTTATTTTAGTCACGGTACTTTCAAATATTTAAAAATAAAGTATTTACGACTCGTTTATGATTAATTTTTTTTATGAATTTATTGATATATTTTTAAAATTTTAAAAAACATTTTATTTTTTTTTAAACATATTAAATGCAAACTTCAAATTTCAAATTTCTAGTACTGGAATCTTTTAAATCTATTTTAAAATTTACATATTAACGAAATACTAAAGAAAATTAGAAAATTATACTAATAATTTAAATTACTAGTCGAATTATATGTCACACCCATATATTAAACACATGGATATACCTAATAACTTGTTTCATTTTCTATATTTTAAAAATAATTTTAAATATTCATAGATGTTATAATATTTTTGTAACCGCCCAAACTAACTACTAATAAATATTATATGTTTTGGATTGTTACATGTAGCCGTCAACCTCACAATTTTAAAATAATTTACCAAAATTTCCACCCTCTTATAAGTAATGTTTTTTTCCAACTAACTTGGACCACGCAATCTGGGTCCACAATTTAATTTAATTATTTTGTAAATAAAATAATGAAATGCTGGCATTTAAATTTAAATGAAAATTAATATCATTTTTTTTTTTGTCCTTAAAATTTATGAATTAAACTAAAATTAAATATATATATTTTTAATATTTTCCTAAGCTAAAATATAATACAATATTCATATAATTTCTACCGACTTAAATTTCATATTACAATAACGTGTAGTGATGTAGGAATTTAGGGAGTAATATAAAGTTCGTCCCAAATTTAGTTAATGGAAAGAAATCTCTATTTACTTCTTTTTTAAGAATTTAAAATAAATAATAATAATAATAATAAATAAATAAAAAAGCGGTTGGCAAACGTTGAATGGTCTACTCCCAAACTTCTCCTAATACGTTACGTTTTGTTTCCTGTCTTTTTTTTTTTTTAATTTATTATTTTTCAAATTATTTAAAAATTAAATAAACGAGCAAATCAGACGTAATTTTTGTGAAAAATAAAATAAAATAAAAAAGAAAAAGAAAAAGACGACAGTTTCAATAAAATAAGCCTAGGAATCTGCGGGAAAGCATCTCATGATTTAGTTTTTTTTTTTTTTTTTTATAAAAATAAATTAATTATATATTCAGAAAAAAAAAATAATAACCGCCTCCCAAAAATTAATTAAAAAAAACACCAGATATTGGTAGGTGGGCCCCACAGGTTGACGCCTCGTCAAACTACTTTTTAACGGACGGTCAATGACGGGCTTTTCTTTTTGTCTTTTCCGTTATCTTCCGTTACTAGGGCATATCAACCGTTCATTATGTGGGCCCACCATGTATTTTTTTCATTTGTGTATTAAATTACACAATTTCCTATTTTTTTTTCTTTTACTAAATAAGATGAGAAGTTGAAGAAGGCACTTAATTTTTTTACTCTTTTTTCTTTATTTTGTAATTAATAATTAATTATGATAAAAATAAAAATAAAATATTATTAATTCATTATGTTTTATATTTATAAATTTATTCAAATTAATCCTAATATTCGATATTCGATATTAGGTTCCGCATCATCGTCTAAATTTACAAAATCTTATCAACTGGAACGAAACCTTATTTAAAATAAGGTTCGAGAAGAGAACACGTCTGAGTTGTATACAATTTTGGATTATATTTTATCTTTTTAAATTCACTCGAACCGATTAAGTTATTAAAGTCGTAGGACTTATTCGATATACGAGTTACAAATATCTTTTTACAAGTTATTGGTTCGATGTTCTCTAAAGAATCATTATCAATTTGAGCATATGTCAACAGATATATATTATTAAACTAAAAGAAATAATGAAAAATTGATCGAGATATTTGGTCAATAACGTTGGCCCCACGTACACACTTATCTTTTCCACCTCCACGTTCAATTGTTCCTTCCTATGTTACATTTTAAAATAATTTCAAATTTGAAAAAAAAAAATGGAAATTAAATTTTCTAAATATCCAATTTATTTTAAAAATTGTAAAATTTTAATTTATTAGTTTTATTTTATTTTATTATTTTTATTTTTTAGATTTTATTGATATTTTTTTGAAGATTAAATTTTTTATGACGTTTTTGTTTCTTTTTCTTTTATGGATTTAGTGAGTATTCTACCATATAAGCTTATATTTTATTTTTTAGCAGTTTATAAAATTTAATTTTTATTAGGATGAGAAATTAAAATTAGAAGATAATCACCCTCATGTGGTTGTTATCCTTAAAACTAAAATTTAAATGAAGAAAATTATAATTGTTCATATATATATATATATATATATATATATATATATATATATATATATATATANAGATAATAATATTAATAAAAATATTTTTAAACTTTTCCATTTTGTCTAAAAAAAAGTTAAAAAAATATAGAAAATACCCTTAAATTTTTAAAAAGGTTAAAAAATACCTTCGGTTAGCTTTGAATTGATTAATAATTTATCTTCAAAATAACTGAATTTTTAAAATGGTGTAAAAAATATGATATTTCAAAAGTCCATTATTATGAATATTTTAATGTTTGATTGATTTTTTTAATAAATATTTTTAATAATGCTATTTAAATTTAATATTTAATGATAAAAGAAGAATTGAACTTTGACATCTCGATAATACATTATATTAAAAAAAAAAAACTTATTTGATAATTAAAAAAAACATTTTTTNGGGACTAAATTGAGAATGGTTGAAGAATGAGGGAGTATTTTGTAAATGTATTTAAAAATTTAGAGGGAATATTGGGAAAAAGAAAATAAATAAAAGAAACATTAATTAAAGAAATTGGTTGATAATGTTGGGAGACAAGGCTAATGGATTGGAGCGTGGATCTGGACAGCCTTGTCCTGTGTTTTTCAGTGACGGAGGCGCCGCAGAGCATGGGCATTTCGGTCTTTTTACATTATCCGAAATCACGGGGAGTGTACGATAGAGTGACCGTTCGTTGTGGCTCGTCGATGACGTGGCACCACCGGATGGGTCTGTGAGGATCCAATGTAATCCATTTTACGTCTATTTGTGATCAAGTGGATTCTGATCTTTTGTTTAGCAGTGGGTCCCACTTCATTGTGGGCCCAGATTCCCTCCAAGATTCTCCCTTTTTTTCTACCCTCTAAATTTTTATTTTATATATATTTTTAAGGTAATAACTTTCGATTCGTTTAAACGTTTATTAATTATCATATTTTCAGATATGATCTCGGTTCATTCATGTATCCCTCATTGATTCACGTGTTACATGTCCCATCAGTTTCTACTTTGATTCGTCCCTAAATCACGTCTTACTAAAAGAGACTTTATCTGATACCATTTTGTAATAACCGAGGTCTAATATTTCAAATCCTAAATATGGGTCTAAATTTAAAAATAAAATATTTAATAGGGAACTTTCAAATTTACTTAAAAGATAAGTTAAAATTTAATAATAATAATAATAATAATAATATATACGTGTTGGTATTTTAAACTTACCAAAAGAAATTGTGATAAAGAAGAACAATTTAAAAAAATAGAAAATAAAAACAAAATAGTCAAATAATACTTTTATTTTTATTATTAAAATTTGTGTTTAAATTAAAATGTTTATTTGGAAAAGATAAGAATTACCATAAAAGAAAATTCCAATTTTGACCTTCACTCCCTTTTCTTTTATTCCAACCTTATAAAATGATCGTATATTTTTGACATTTTAATCTAAAAATTCTACTTTATATCCGTTCAATGTATTTACATTATTCTATATATTAATATTTGAATTAATTTTACTTATTTAATTTTAGAAAAAAATAATAATTATTAATCAATTTATTTATTTAAATTATGAAATGAAAATAAATAATATTAAATATAGTGTAGGGATAAAGTTCAAAATATTTTACTTTCTTAATTTAAAAAAAGGAAAATATGTAGTATAAAAAAAAATAATTGACTAAATTAATAAATTAATTACAAATTGTGAAATTAAAAAAAGAAAAAGAAAAAAAAAGGGGGGGAACCGCCATTGCGTTCGGATTTGATGGATTTGTTGGAGCCCTAAAATTGGATGAAATGTCCGTAAAGAACAGAGCATCGGTTCGCAAATGTTCGCATCTTCTTCTTCTTTTCTATTACGTCTTTGACTGTTTCTGTGAAATTTGTTGCCGTAAAAGCAAAATTTCGTTTGTTTAATGGCCGAAATTCAACGGCGGAGGTTGAATTTTTTAGGTTTCAATGAATTGATCGATGACTTTGGATTTCGTGTTGGATGAATCGATTGAGTCTGAGGTCTGTTGGTGATTTTCCACATCTGTTCTTTTGCTTTTTTTGGAGAGCAGCAGCCGCCGGCGGCGTCGGCGGCGGCGGCGGTGCAGTTTTGCTTTGCGCACAAGGTGTTTGATTATTTTACCCAACCAAGAAAATTCCACTTTCATGCTTTATTTATTTATTTTTTTTGTTTCAACTTTTTCAAAATAAAAGATATTTAAAAAATACTTATAAATGCATTTACGGATAAAGTAGTGTAGTACGAGTCGTATGTTGCATAAGGAATCGATCACCCAATTAATTTGAACAGTAGGTGTGATGATTTACTTCACGAGCGTGGCTTTTGGTTCAATTCCAAGATCCTATTACGACAAAGAAAAGAATAAAAGAATAGAAGAAGCATCTGACTCTTTTATGCGATCCTATTTTACTCGAGGGATACTCATTATTTTAGTTTTTTTTTTATAAATAATTTATTTTAATAAGATAGGAATCTTTTTATCTTCTATAATTTTTATATTTGAATTTAAATTTTTTCATTTTCGTAGCTATATTGGGCTGCTTTCGATGACGAGGTGTTGATTTTTTTAAAAAATACTCATTAAAATATTAATAAAATGGAGATGTTATTAATATTTTTATTTAAGTAAAATTATTAAAAAATCTTTTTTATTATATTATTTTTATCACTTTCCTTTTTCATATTTATTTATTTTTTAATTTTTTTATTCACTCTTTGCTTATGGATATTTATTTTATTTTTATTTAATTTAGTAATTTATTATTGAAATTGATATTTAATTAAAGTTAAAGAAAATGAACTAACATTTTTTTTCTTTTATTATTATTATTTTTTTTTTTTGTAAGGAATGATTAAATTTATTATTTTTGGAGGATTGTTTGGATTAAAAAAATTTACAACATTTGATGTTTTGGGGTGTATGTTAAACTCAAGAATCTGAGAACCGAAACCGAATTATAAGGGTTGAGTTGAGTTAGATAGCATTTCGAGTTATGTTTTTAGGACTCGATCAAGTTTGACTCAGTTTCAAGTTCAGTGTGCAAAGAATCAGGTCAATCCGAACCGATCTGATTTCATTACAAAAAGGAAAAGTCTAACACGCAGGGTCCCAAAGAAAGGCAAAAGCTTTTCAAGCCAAATTATCCGAGCTCAGTTTTGTCTAGCTCCACTCTAGACACGCATTCACAGTACTCAACCTTCAAGTTCTTCTTCCTCATCTCAAAGTTCTTCTTCCAGCAATTAGCAGCTAGTAGCTTCCATGCGTTCAACAACAACTTGACAATCCAACTCAAAAATAGAGAGCTGGGTTGAGTTGGGTTATCAACCTAACCAACTCGAACTTTTGAGTTGGTCCAAAAAAAAATTTCTACCTAATCTAATCCGACCCACGTGCACCCTTACTCAAAAACATATGTTTTTAGAGTAAAATATAAATTCCGAATATCTTTTGTGTAGGCGCAATATTTCCATGGGCAAATATGTAATTTGGCGGGTGCACAGGGTAAAGGGAATTGGAAAAGATAAGGGACATGAGATAAAAGTGGTGTGAAGGCATCCAAAGAATGCTTATTATGTTCCATACCAACCAATAAATCGACTCACATCTCTACCGAACGAATTGCATTCAAACTAGCTCTCGTGTAAAATGCTTCGTAAAAGGTGTTTATTCGAGTTAATTTACATGCCTCTCGACTAATAGTGTAAAGCTATTTGTAGAACGTGTTTATTCGAGTCAATTTATTTACATCCTAGCTGATACCGTTAAACTTATCTTCGATGGTCGATATGGACGCCCTTAAACCCATAACCATATTCTCGAGCTGCTTCGAGAGTAGGGGTGCCACAAATTGAGTGGCAATGGAGCAAAAGTAAGGGGTGATGTATTAATTGCAGCACATTGTGGCAAGTTGTAGTTGAAGATAAGGTGGTATAGAAGCATGTGGCAAGAGGGCTTAGCTTATGGTGCTAAGTAATTGCCCTTTGGGATGTCTCTCTTGAGCTGATGAACCACTAGCTCAAGATGAGTCTCTTGTGGTTATGGCTACATTGTTTGAGTTGTGTATTACAAGCACGTGAGGTTATTAAATAAATCTTGTGAGATCCCGAATCAGTTAGAGAGGGAAACGAAATATTTCTTATAAGAGTGTGGAAACTTCTTCCTAGTAGATGTATGTTAAAATCGTGAGACTGACGGCGATACGTAACGAGCCAAAACGGACAATATCTGCTAGTAGTGAGCTTGAATTGTTACAAATAGTATCAGAACCAGACACTGGGAGGCGTGCCAACGAGGACATTGGGTCCCTAAAGGGGGTGAATTGTGAGATCTCACATTGGTTGAAAGGTGAAACGAAGCATTTCTTATCTCTGGGTCCCTAAGGGGGGTAGATTGTGAGATCCCACGTTGGTTGAAAAGGGAAACGAAGCATTTCTTATCTCTGGGCCCTTGAGGGAGGTGGATTGTGAGATCCCACATTTGTGGAAGAGCGAAACAAAACATTCCTTATAAGGGTGTGGAAACCTCTCCCTAATACAACGTTTTAAAACTGTGAGGCTGATAATGATAAAAAACGAACAATATTGGTTTGAGCTGTTACAAATCTTACCACATTCAAATGACCATCTATAAATTTTCCTAAGATACACGTGGGTCAAGATCAAAAGATAACGCAATCATGTTACAAGAGACACAGTGAAATACTCGAGCCATTAGGTACCAATTCCATATTCTAAACTAGGGTTTCAATCCTGTTTTGAATTCACAAAACCGAACACAAACCCTTTCCTTAAACAAAACCAAAAATTAGGTAAGCAAATAATTAGCTTTGGATGATTTAAGAAGACAAAGATCCCTTTTGACATCATCTAATCTCACATACACAATAGACACAATACATGCAAGGATTTGGTTACATTAAATTCCACGAAGCTTCATTCTTTATATCATTTGAAAGCACTTGCAGTTGGGTTCTTCCAAGTGGGTTTATTTTGGAGCACAATCCAAGTAGTAATTGTTTAGGTAAAATAATGCACTTTATCGCCAAAAGGCAACACTTTTGAGAAGGAAAAAGGGGAAAAAGATGCAATATTTCTTGTGGGTTTGGCTTTGGTTTGTGGCTTATGGAGCTCCAATTAGGTTGTCATGTGTCTTTGGACAAGTATAGAATTTAGTGGTTGAGAAATGAGCAGTGAATTTAGGTCTCTCCATCACACCCAATACCTAATCATACATTAATTAATCACCTTATTTTGATTTCGTATAACGGGCGCTAGGCGAGGTGGGGAATTGGGCTCGGACGGGAATGAGAAGCCCCATTTACCTAATGGGGGAATTGTAACAGTCCAAGCCCACAACGCGCAGATATTGTCTTTTTCGAGCTTTCCCCGAGGTTTTAAAACACGTTTGCTAAGGAGAGGTTTCCATACCCTTGTAAAGAATGTTTCGTTTCTCTCTCCAACCGATATGGGATCTCATAGGAATTCTCGCATGAGGTTAAATGAACATCTCTGCATAAAACCCATTGGAATTTCGATTGGAATTTAAAAAGTTTTTAAAAATATATTTATATTAAGTGGGATGAAGACGGGTGGGGTAGGGAATATAATCCCCGACCCTGGTCCAATTTATTTAACAGGGAGAAATCTCTCCTTACTCCCTCATCTCTTTCTCATCGCGGAATCCCGACCCCATTTGGGGTGGATCTTTACAAGTTAAATAGACATCTCTAGTTATACACTACCTGAATTTATGAGCAAAGAGGATTCCTTCCTACACATTGCTCGTATGTTTCTCAAATATTATAATTGTGAGATCCCACCTCAGTTGGAGAGGAGAACGAAACATTCCTTATAAACGTGTGAAAAACTGCTCCCTACTAGACATGTTTTAAAACCGTGAAGCTGACGACGATACGTAACAAACCAAAGCGAACAATATCTGCTATCAGTGGGCTTGAGCTGTTACAAATTATATCAGAACCAGAACCAGGCGGGTGTGGATTGGAGTTCTCACATCAGTTGAAGAAGGGAACAAACTATACGTAAATAGCCAAAAGGGAACTATCTACTAACAGTAGACTTCCGCTGTTACACTAATATAATATAAAACTTTTCTTCCATCATCTTCCATTTCAATCGCTAACTCAACTACAACGAATTAACAAGAACAAGAACCACTAAGAACTTTAACGACATAGACTAAACTTCATACACGTCTTCAACCGTGTTTAGCGTTCGAAATCTTTCCATTGTCATTTCGTTTTCTCTCAAATCATTCTCCATTGTCATAACCCTATCTAATGGTTGGACTTGAATGACATCCACATATTATGTTAGTTGAGATAAAAAGATGAACAGAACATGAAAGAATAAACAAAGAAAAACATGAACCACTGTTCTTCATCGGATAAGAACAAAGCAAAGATGCATAAAGTTGTTGTGATTTCTACGTATTTTGTCCGACAAATTTGGTACAAATTTGTGTTGTGTTGTGTTGTGTTTTCAGATTCAAACTTTGAATATTAGGGTTTTGGAGACAGACAATGGAATAATTAATGGGCCAACCAAAGAAAGGGGAATGAATGATTATGACTCTAAGAGGCCATTAACGTCTTTGCCCCTTGTCTTCTTGGAAGGCCAAGCCATGCTACTTCTCAATCAAACCCTTTATCTAACCACGGTTCGTTCGTGCTCACTCGACTTCGAGAATTCTTTTGCTACCCACTTCTATATTTTTGATACTCGAGCTATAGGAAAAAGAATGGAAGTTTTACGTATCTGTTTGGTTCCAAAATTCATTTATAAGAAATGTTTTTTTTTTTCTTCTCTTCCAACTGATGTGAGATCTCACAATTCACTCCTCTTGGAGTTGAGTGTCATTGCTGGCATACTGTTCGGTTTTTTGTTCTGATACCATTTGTAACTGTCCAAGCCCACCGCTAACAGATATTGTTTGTTTTGACCCGTTACGTATCGTCATCAGACTCATAGTTTTAAAACACGTCTACTAAGGAGAGGTTTCCACACACTTATAAGGAATGTTTCGTTCCCTTTTCCAACTGATGTGAGATCTCACACCCAACCCTACTGTACTTTTAAAAAGATTTACGAATATTTAATGTTTGTAATCAATGTTAGTGATAGTCTATGACTTATAATGTTTGATATTTTAACGTTATACCCAAAAATAGATAGTTGAGTTGTGAACTCTATTTTGGCTGCCCGAATCACCAACCCAATTCGAAACAATTTTGTAACCTAACCCATATACATCTCTAAAAATTATTCTGAAACGACAGGGGCAAGAGTTTTAAATTTTAGAACCTAGAACCATATACAAACTATACTCAAAACTCGAGTAGAAAAACGTAATATTTTGAAACTTAAGAACAAAATAGAAATCAAACACTTTTATAGGTTCGTTCGTGACTCGTTTGACGTAACTATGGGTGTAGTTCTAGGTTCGAGCCTTTTCCTCGTAACGGTATCGTCAGGAGCTTACATTTATCGACCTAGTTCTTATCGGAATATAAAATAAAATATTAGGTAGAGGTTGAGAGAAATTAGGACATGGCAACATATTAGTATTAGGTGATTGGGGGGTGTCCTAGAGATAAGGTGGTTTAAGGGTTTCAATTCCCAATACCAACAAAAGAAGTTCTATATATATATATATATATATATATATATATATATATATATATAATATAATATATGATGGAATCGAATATGACCTAAATTTTTGAGCTCATCAACCACATGACCTAATTTTTCTTCATATATATAATATATATACATATTTATATTGTTGGGATATTGTTGTTAATTGTTTCCCCCATCACTCTTTTTCATTACGAATTTTCAAATTGAAAAGGTAATTGACACCAGATGATTCCGACGTTTTTTTTCATCCCTTGTGATATGATCACGTTATTTACTTTTTGCTTCCAAGAGCGGAAATTATCCCCACATACGAACACAAGTCCTTCCCGAATTGTTTCAAGTAAAGCACGCTTAACTATGAAGTTTCTATAATTGGACTACTGAAAAGGAAAATGCACATTGTTGTTCGTGGAGTCAAGACAGAGGTGGAAAATATAATCTATGTTCTCGGCCCTGTTTAACCATGGAGAAAAATATGTTCCTACTCCTTCCCGTTCTTCATTCAAACTGGATTCCTCACCTCATTTGGGGTAGGTCCCGACTCCACGAATTAAAGAGATATCTCTAATAGACCGAGTTAAATATGAGCCCATGGTTAACTATGGGTTAGGGTTGAAGTATTGGGCCTTAAGATGGGCTGATTTAGATAGAAAAGGCCCAATTAGGTTGAATTATGATGAGCCCATGGTGTCCTATGGGCTTCTTTGATTTAGTACTCGTTTGGAAAAGGGTTTGGTAACCTTATGTTTTAAATCATTGTTTAATAATCATTTAATTTTTTATTTGAGCTTTTTGAGAATTAAATTATTATTTTATATTTGTAATTAAGTATTACATGTTCATCGAGCCACGAAAAACTCACAATAGTTATCGAAACTTAAAAGTAATAGTAATAGTAATAACCGCACATGTTACTAGCTAGTACATTTAAAAGTAATAGTGAAAAACGCACGCGTTACGGATTAATTCGGTATAAAAGTAATCGTAAAAACTGCACACGTTACTGACTAGTTCCATCTAAAAGTAATAGTAAAAACTGCACACGTTATCTACTAGTCCATCGAAAAGTAATAGTAAAAATTGCACAAATTACTGACAAATTCTGTTTAAAAGTAAGCGTAAAAACTGCACATGTTACCGACTAGTTCCATCTAAAAATCATAGTAAAATCTACATATGTAATCGACGAGTTCCATCTAAAAGTAATAGTAAGAACCATGCATGTTACCAACTAGTTCCATCGGAAAGTAATAGTAAGAACCACACAAATTATAGACTAGTTCCATCTAAAACTAATAGCAAGGACCACGCACGTTACCGAATAGTTCCATCTGAACATAATAGTAAGAACCAAGAACCACGCACGTTACCGAATTGTTCCATCTGAACGTAATAGTAAGAACCAAGAACTACGCACGTTACCAACTAGTTCCATCTAAAAGTAATAGTAAGAACCACACAGACTAGTTCCATCTAAAAGTAATAGCAAGAACCATCGTCACCATCTAGTTCCATCTAAAAGTAATAGCAAGAACCACGCACATCACCGTCTAGTTCCATCTAAAAGTAATAGCAAGAACCACACAGGTTATAAACTAGTTCCATCTAAAACTAATAGCAGAACCAAGCACGTTTCCGACTAGTTCCATCTAAAACTAATAGCAAGAACTACGCACTTTACCGATTAATTCCATCTAAAAGTAATAGTAAGAACCACACAGATTATAGACTAGTTCTATCCAAAAGTAATAGCAAGGACCATGCACGTTACCGTCTAGTTCCATCTAAAAGTAATAGTAAGAACCACACAAGTTATACACTCGTTCAATCTAAAAATAATAGCAAGAACACAAGAACACACAGGTTATAGACTAGTTCCATGTAAAAGCAAGCACACCCAATTTGCTAGGATCATAAACATCAGCAGAAACATATCTTCACCCAGCAAAAATCCAATCAAATCAATTTTTCAAGAGATTTCAAAGAGGCAAAAACAAATCTACAGCTGATCACAAAAATACTACGCCTTACAAGAGTAAAAAAACCAAGAAAATCATACCATGTTTGGCAAGATCTCCCCGAACTAGCCATAGTAACAGCATCCTGTCTCCCCTTTTATTATTACTGTTATATTTTAACAACAGTCAGGGCGTTCGGGTCGGAGTATACCCAGAACATTCGACTTATTCTATAACAAACAACCGTCAGACCAAACGACATTCGAAGTGACATTTAAAGCAACAAAGAATGCACAATCAGCATAAGCAACAAGGTCCTTTTTGCAGCGCCCATTAATCATTACATAACTTATTACTATAAATTATGCATTCCCATCAGTAATCACTTCTATAATTCTAAAATGGTGACGGACATAAGAAAGACAAACAAAAGCAAGATGAGTTTAGTTTAGAAGTAAAGATCAGATACCCCCAACTTTCTCCACTGTGGGATGATTATCAAGATTCTGGTTTCTATTGGCTTGAACCCATCCTCCATCAATGGATTCCAAGCTCCCATTCAAGCCATCATCAACGAAATCTCCTACCCTTTTCACTTTGATCTCTCTTGGCTCAACTGGGTAGTTGCCTGAAAAGCATGCATAGCAATAGTTTGGAGATTCACTGCCCAAAAGCTTCTTCAAGCTATCAAATGGCAGAAAAGCAAGTGAATCAGACCCTATAAACTCCCTTATTTCCTCCACACTCATCCTGTTGGATATCAGTTCTTCAGAGCTTGGTGTATCAACTCCATAGTAACATGATCCTATAATTGGAGGGCAGGCTATCCTCATATGCACTTCTTTTGCCCCTGCTTCCTTTAACAATCTCACAATCTTTGAAGATGTGGTGCCTCTAACAATTGAGTCATCAACAACCACTACTCTCTTCCCTTCCAACACTGCTCGAACCGGCGATAGCTTCAGCTTCACGCCAAAGTCACGAATCTTCTGCGATGGCTCGATGAATGTCCTCCCCACATAGTGTGACCTTATGAGGCCTTGTTGGAAGGCCACCCCAGCTTTGGCTGCATAGCCAAGTGCAGCCACTACTCCTGAATCTGGAACAGCTATCACAACATCACAATCAACAGGGGCTTCGGTGGCAAGTATCTCCCCGAATATTCGGCGGGATTCGTAGACAGAACGACCATAAACAACGGAGTTCGGGAGAGCAAAGTATATGTGTTCAAATATGCAAGATTTAGGCTGTGGATGAGCCATTAAACAAAGGGACTGAATACCATTTTTATCAACCACCACAACTTCCCCAGGGAACACTTCTCTCTCATATGTAGCTTCAATTAAATCAAGAGCACAAGTTTCAGAAGCAAACACAACAGCCCCATTACTCCTCCTACCCATAACCAAAGGCCTAAAACCAAAAGGATCACGAACAGCTACCAATTTATCTTCTGTAATGAAAACCATAGAATAAGCCCCTTCAAGCTGTTCACAAGCATCAACAATCCTCAACAAGAAAGGTCTATGCTTAGAAATCGCAATAAGGTGAAGAACAACTTCAGTATCAGAACTAGTATTGAAAATGGAACCAGTATCTTCAAGCTTAGCTCTAAGAGAACGATAATTAACCAAATTACCATTATGAGCAACCCCAACGGAGCCAAATCGGTAACCAGCAACAAAGGGCTGAACATTCTTAAGCATAGAAGATCCAGCAGTGGAGTAACGAACATGTCCAATAGCAGAATCGCCAGGCAATTGATCAAGTTTGGCTTCACTGAACACCTCAGAGACGAGGCCAACGCCGGTGACGGACTGGAGAACGTTTTCGTTAACAGAGACGATTCCAGCGCCTTCTTGACCGCGATGTTGGAGCGCATGGAGAGCCAAATAGCAGAGGCGAGAAGCCTCGGGGTCGCCATAGATTCCGACAACGCCGCACTCCTCACGAGGCTTGTCGTCTAAATAGTCGCCGGAGAAGAACTCGGAGATGGGGCTTTTGGCCGCGGCGGCGAGGAGGAGGGGTTTAGGGGGATTGGAAAGGGAGAAGGAGTGGGAGTGAGAATAGGGGAAGTAGGATTTAGGGAGGGTTTTAGAAGACAGAGAGAGAGGGGTTTGAACGGAGGGGTTGGGAGGAGAGAGAAATGAAGAAGAAGAAGAAGAAGAGAGAGAAGGGAGGGTGAGGGTGGTGGTGGCGGCCGCCATGGGAGGAGGAGGAGGAGGAGGAGGAAAACTGGGGATAAGAGTAGAAGACGGTGGCGTTGTGTGAACTCAGCGACGGAGAAGAGGGAAAGCCGTTTGCTTTTGTTTATTCTATTAATGGTCGTCTCTAGGTTTATAAACACTCTCAAAAGCTTCCACTTTTCAAATTCTTTTTATTTCATTTTTCCAAAATAATTCAATACGGGCCGTAACGACCCACATCCACTGCTAGCATATATTTTCCTCTTTGAGCTTTCCGTGGGACTTCCCCTCACGGCTTTAAAATGCGTATGATAGGAGAAGGTTTCCACGCTCCGTGATTTGTTCTCCTTCCCAACCAACGTGGGACATCACACACCGGTTGTATTGGAAAATTTCTTGGACCTAACTGATTCGATTAACGACTCAAATAGGTTCATAACTCAACCATTTATTTTCAAATTAGATCAGGTTCTATGCTTTGATTGTTCTCATTTATCCACCATATATATTACATTAACGAATTAAAATATATATATATTATTTATTTATTTATTATTATTTTTTAAAAAGTGAGTAACAGAATTTTGGTGGTTAGTAATTAAAGTTTATTTATTTATTTATTATTATTATTATTAAAGTTTATAAGGAAAGAAAGAAAGAAAGTATTTTTTTTTCCTAATAATAAAATAAATAATATATGATTTTTGTTTAAAATGGGATTGGTTTAAAAAACTTTTTAATTTGAAATTAATTAAAAACAAAAAAACAAAAAATAAATAATCATACTATTTTTGGACTTTTTATGTACGTTTATATATTGAATTTATACCTTATTGGTAAATATAAAACAATTTTATTACCATTTCTACCCTAAAATTTACCTTTAATAAACAAATTTCCATGGTTTTTTTTTCCATAAAATTTTAAAATTTTACCCATTTTTTATTTAAGGTTTAAACATTTTAAAGTGAAATAAATTTAAAAAATTAATAAATATATTTGTAAATATCCACTCGATTTGTTTTACCAAATTTTGGTGGTGAGGGAGAGGGAAGGGACCATGGTTAAAGAGGTCCACGTACTCTGAATGATGACGTGTCAGTACAATCCATTGACCTGGTTCAAACTATTTTTTTTTATTATTTAATTCAATCACATCAAATTTTCAATGATAGGAATTTTCTTTACAAGTAATTAATTAATTAATTACTTAATTTGAAGCATAATATATATTTTTTTATAATAATACAAAATATAATATATTAAGTTAGTTTATAAAGTTAAAAATATCTAACAAATTTCTCGATTATTATTATTATTTTTTTTTTTTTCTTATGTTTCGCTGTAAAATAACAATTTTGATTTATTTTATTCCACGTAAAATCCGCGAACGTTTAAAAATATTGGAAATATTGACACGTCATATGAAAATTTAATTCCATGCGCGCTGACTAAGTAATAATAGTTGTCAAAAATTATTAAAAAAATTCAGTTTTGATGGAAACGTCAGCACATGGCTTTTCCAAACTGCATGGCTGCCAAGTCTGAGGTGGAGATTTCTTTTCTTTTTCACCGCTGACGTGGAGTTTTTGCTGACATGGAGTTTATTAAAATATATATATTTAAAATAATTTAATTCATTGTCTTTTATTTGCTTAAAAAAAAAAACCAAATTCAAAAATAATTTTTTTTATTGATACCCTTCAACTTATTTTAAAATTAAAAAATACCAAAAAAAATACGTAACTTTGCAGTGCACTAGACACGAGTCGTACCGTAATGTAACTATGTTAGGATGAGTTGGTGGGTCCATTAAGTGTCGAATTTGGATTTCAAATTCTGATCCGATTCCTAGACATGAGTCGTTATATTTCTTTTTGATGTGTGAGCGGAGTCTTTATTTGTGTGTGTTTTTTAACCTATCACATCACGCTTATTTATTTATTATTATATTATTATATTATTATTTTAGCATCACAATGTAAACATTGGGATAATGGTTGAAGATAAGTATGAGCCAAATTAGCTTTCCCTGAAAAATTTGAGAATTTTATATTTTATACTAAGTTTTATCTA
The DNA here is from genome assembly GCF_002806865.2 of Cucurbita pepo subsp. pepo. Classification (NCBI taxonomy): domain Eukaryota; kingdom Viridiplantae; phylum Streptophyta; class Magnoliopsida; order Cucurbitales; family Cucurbitaceae; genus Cucurbita; species Cucurbita pepo. The sequence goes on from NC_036653.1 coordinate 4,807,986, forward strand.
TAAAATCATGATTCATGAGGCCTGCCTCAAAACCTAATTTTATAATATTGGTTATTAAACATATGCATGATTTTCCTTCCTAAAGTCCCTTCGACAATAATTAAAAATCAGGTAGAAGAGCGCACGAGACTTCTCAATTAGTTCAACAAGAACAATAAGTCAAAAGTTGATCCAACGAGATCAATAAGCCAAAGGTCGACCCAAATAGACCAACAAGCTAAAGATCGATTATCCAAGTATAAGAATAGTTGAAGTGTCCATCGTCCAAGAATATTAATATGCCAAGAGTTGACCTAAGAATAAGCGCACCCGTCCTTATGTCAGGTACATGTCCGAACAAAAGAATAAAAATTAATGAATAAAGTGAAAAGGGAAAATTTTAAATTATTTTGATATTGATAAAAAATTAATGAAACTAATTTAATTCTCTTAAATTAATCCATAGAAAATGGAGCCGATAAATGTAATACAATTCTAAACTCAAAATTTAAACGTTAAAAAATTAATAAAAATGCGCTTAAACTTTACCCTTTGTCTCTAAAATACTTTTAAAATGGTTTTAAAATAACATTTAACTAAAAAAAATAGTTTTCAAAAGTTCAATTAATATCTTAAACTTTTTTAAAAATTAAAAAAATAACATTAAAAAAATATAGTATTAATAAAACTTTCCAGTGAAGTAAAACAACCTTTAAAATATTTATTTATTAGATGATGGAAGAATCTATTAATTAAAAATAATATGAACTAACATTCTTCAATGGTACAATGTTTATAAAAATAAATAAATAAAAGTGTAGCAATCAATTGATTTTTATTGGACAGATTATTTATTTTCAATTCGACATTTAATCAATGGAAGAAAACTATATGGAATAATTTAAAAGGATCTTCTCTTTTCCACCAAAAACAGCAAAAAAAAAAAAAATCAAAAGCATGAAATTGCAAACATATTTGACAACTCAACNGCAATGATGGGAACAATATTTCATCTCAACAAACACCCTTTTGTGAATCGAACACGATTCAATACCGAGATCGAGGAGATAAGACATCTAAATCATGAAAAATACTAATACGAGTATCTGTCGGGACATTTTTGTTGATATCGATATTTTAATTTCGGGTAGAATAGGCAATTTCTGTCTATTACCTTTGATGATGATCATAGATTCTGGATGGTATAGTGGAGAATGTTGAGCAGCATCATTATGATATTTTAGTGCCTTCTTGCTCTGCAAATAACAATTTGGGCTTCAAAATCATATCATCCAAAATCAAGGCTAAGCTAAGGACAAGGACAGAGGTAGTAAATTTGTTGCTTGAACTCGTTACGATGACGAACCTTGCGAAAGTGAACCGATGCCTCAGCACAGATGAGGATATGTAATGTCTTCATCAGCATCATCACCTTTGCAGTCCCTGTCATCTTCAGGAGCATCGGACAGTTCCGATTGCTCGAAGTCTTCATCGTTAGTATCCTTCTTTTTGTCCTTCATCCAATCCGATCTGATATAGAAATTACCTGGGAAAGTTTGAATCCATAATAGTACAGGAAAGAACCATGAAGCAATCTTCCAGTTGCTTAAATTTAGATTGCAAAAGGAAGTGACTAGATGAGGTTTAAACATAAGTCTTTGTGATGTACATTTAACAGTCAAATCTATTCCCCCATCGGTGTTCTTCATAATCGGGAGGCCTCCACTCATTGGGTCATGCGTTAGATCCCACATCAGTTGAAGAGGAGAACGAAGTATTCTTTATAAGAGTGTGGATACCTCTCCCTAACAGACACGTTTTAAAACTGTGAGACTGACGACGATACATAATGGGACAAAGCGGATAATATATGTTAGCGGTGGGTTTGTGCAGATACAAATGATATCAAAGCCAAACACTGGGCAGTGTGCCAACGAGGACGCTGGCCCCCAAGGGGGTGGATTGTGAGATCTCACATCGGTTGGAGAGGGGAACAAGGAAACCTCTCTCTAGCATACACGTTTTAAAATAGTGAGGCAGACAACGATACGTAATGGGTCAAAACGGACAATATCTGTTAGCAGTGAGCTTGGGCTGTTACACCCAAATTCACTAATCCTGAGCTACTTTGCCCAACCCATGGTGAGCTTTGAAGATAACAAAAATTTTACACTAAAGTTTTATGGCTAGAGACACGAAAGTGAGCATAGCTAAGTGAACTAAAAACATGGTCAATGGCTAGAGACTTAAACCCAGGACATTGGAGCTTCCAACATCTAAGACCCTTATTACTTAAGACAGTCCATAGAAGGTGAAGAGTTAATTGGCAAAAGTAAGGTTGGACCTTCATGACCTTCATAGTACTCAAAATTTCACAACAATAAAAAGGTATATTGTATTGTTCACTTTTACGAAAAAATCTCTACGTTGCATTTCACATCGACGACGACAACAAGCAATGGAGAGCAAGAAAACTGATTTCTGGGCATGATTGAAAGTCAGGAGGCTTACTACAGTCGAGCAAAAAGAGCAAACCACTAAACATCTCAGTCATGGCTCAGAGAAGACCAAAGAGTTTGTATTGCACTTAACATATCCATATATGAAGCTAAGTGAAGGAAATATTTTGAATTATAGTAAGACAAAGAGGAAAGTCCTAAGTTATATGCAGCTCAGCTCACACAATGTTCAAACATCAATAAAAAAAACATAACCACCATTTATGTAGCTGCCACTTTAAGTTCAAAAGCAGCAGCGAGACTTATAGTTTACGAGGCGAAGGAGCGAGGTTCAGAGAATAGAGTCAAAGAAAGAAAGGTGAAGGTCAGGTTAATCAATAAGGTAAATAGGTTCAGGGAAGGGGAGTCAAGTAAGTAGGCAGAGGAGTTCAATCGAATTAAAGGTTCAGGTAATATCAGGGAAGGAAGAAGCCACGAGAACGAGTTACATCACCTAAAAAATAGGGAGAGGTTAGGTAGTTCACACAAGTGATCAGGATTAGTTGGTTTATGAAAAAGGAAATCAATGAACTTTTTTCATTTGTCTCTACAGTAGAATTAGTCCCAGATTGAGAAGCAATGGTTTACCCAGTGGTTGATGTCAGCATAACTTCTCAAAGATTCCTCCAAAAGCATTGTCGTCCTAGCACGTGTGTGAGATCCCACATCGGTTGGAGAGGGGAACAAAGCATTCCTTATAAGGGTGTGGAAACCTCTCCCTAGTAGATGGGTGGATTGTGAGATCTCACATCGGTTGGAAAGGAGAACGAAACATTCCTTGTAAGGGTGTATCGGTTAACCTTGTTAGGAATCACGAATCTCCACAATGGTATGGTATGATATTGTCCACTTTGAGCATAAACTTTCGTGACTTTACTTTTGGTTTCCCCAAAAAGCCTCGTATCAATGGAGATGTACTCCTTACTTATCAACCCATGATCAACCTAGCCGATGTAGAACTCCTCTCCCAACAATTCTCAACCGGCCTTACAAGGGTGTGGAAACTTCCAACCTTGAGGGGAAGCCCGAATGAAAAATCTCAAAGAGGAGAATATATGCTAGCTAGTGGTGGGCTTGAGTTGTTATAACATACTTCTCCATGGTGGGCTTGGGCTAGGGCTAGTACAACATATTTCTCCTAATTTTCTAGCCTTCCTCAAGAGCTCTCTTCAATTTCAATATCTCCCCAAGAGTCTAATCCTCGAGCTAAAATTTTGAATACTTCTTCACTTGTGCTTCAAAGAAAATGTCAACCAAGCATTTGCAAATGGGCTTCTGAAGCCTCCTAATCATTTCCCAGTGGCTAAAACACAGTATAAACACAGCCCAAGATGCAACCAGCAATTGAATTGTGTAGCAATTTAAGAAGTCTAAATTCCATAGAATCCCTTATCTTCAACAAATGAACCGCTTGGGTGCAGTGTAAATATTCAATCATTCCCTTTAGGTTTTAGTCCTTTGCTTCAATTCTTTCTCAGTTCCATAATGTAACTACAATTTCAGGGCATAAAGAGCACAAAAGGAAAACAAAACCTAATTCTGTTACGCACTACAGAACATCGCAAGAACAGCAAAAAGTAACCCTGCCTAGCTCTTCAATTTGAACAATCTCTCAAAATACCTGCAAGTCGCCGGAGATTTCGACATCGGTGATCGAGGTGAGAAACGAGAGATATTTATCCGCTCCCGAAGAGGCCTCAGGAAGAATGGCGTACTGCAACACCTCTGAATCTGCCGGGATCCATTTTAAACCTCCGTGAATTGGCCATACACCATATGGTTGCGCCTCTCATGATTTTAAAATATTTTTTTTACATATTGTCATTAAGCTCAGGGACATGTTATTATTAAGTAGAGATTTCCATTATATATTACTGTCAACCTTACAGTTTTAAAATGCATTTGTTACCATCAGCCTTACAGTTTTAATTTTTAAAACGCATTTGTTACTATCAGCTTCACGGTTTTAAAACGCATTTGTTACTGTCGACCTCATAGTTTTAAAACACCTCTGTTGTCGTTAGCCTTACGATTTTAAGTTTCCATTACGTATTGTCGTTAGTCTCACGATTTTAAAAGGCATATGTTAGGGAGAGGTTTGTACACTCTTATAAAGAATGTGAGTTTATTCTCCTCTCCCACCAACGTGACATCTCACAATTCACCCCACTTGAAAGCCAACATCCTCTCGCCGTCAACCTCACTGTTTTAAAACACATGTGTTAGGGAGAGGTTTCTACACTCTTATAAGAAATATTTCGTTCTCTTCTCCAACCGATACGAGATCTCACAATCCACTCATTTGTGGGCCAGCGACGGCTCAATACCTAGCTCTGATACCATTTGTAAGAGCCCAAGTTCACCACTAGTAGATATTATCTGCTTATATGCTTTGATTCGTTACATATCGCCGTCATCCTCACGATTTTAAAACGTGTCTATTAGATAGAGGTTTCCACACCTCTTCTCTCTTCAACCCATGTGAAGTTTACATATACATTTATAATTTTTTAAGTATTTCGTAACTATCATATTTTTAAAATCACTCTCATTCAGACGTGGTCTCTGTTCATTCATATACATCTCTTTTACTCGACTGTCACGTAATGTCCTTTATTTATAATTGTCGAGTAGAATTTCTACAATTTTTTATAATATTTCCAGAATTTAGAAAATTAAAGAAATTAAATTATGGGTTATTCTCTAATTTTGGAAAAATTGGAGAAAATTAGGTGTTTCTTATTTTATTAAGTCTAAATTGATGAAAGTAAACAAAATTAAAGGAGTGAAAATAACAACAAAAATGAATTTTAATTTTAAATTAGGCAGTCTAATGAATCACACTGCTGCCAAGTTAAGAGATGCACCACATCGTCTTTTTGGTAAAATTTCAACTAATTACCATTTTACTATCAATATTTCCATCTATATTTCAAGTAATTATTTAATATTGTTCGACCCATATCATACAATCATGCTGATGTGGCAACCAGTTACCGAGAGTAATACCGATGTTACCATAATATATGAATTTTTTCAGTTGGAGAACTATTTGTGACCGGAGAAATTTTTAGTTGTGAGATCCCACGTCGGTTGGAAAGGAGAACGAAACATTCCTAAAAGAGTGTGAAAACCTCTCCCTAATATATGCGTTTTAAAAACGTGGGGTTGACGACGCGTTACAAGGGTGTGGAAACTCTCCCCCTCAGTAGACATGTTTTAAAATTGTGAGGCTGACGACCCCTTATAAGGGTTTGGAAACCTCTCCCTAGTAGACACGTTAGATTGACGGTGATACATAACAGGTCAAAACCTTGTAAGAGTGTGAAAATCTCTCCCTAGTAGACGTGTTAGGTTGACGATGATACGTAACAGACCATATAAAGTTGTGGAAACCTAGTAGATGCTAGCAGTGGGTTTGGGCCGTTACAAATGGTATCAAATTCAGACACCAGACAGTGTCTAGCGAGAACAAAACATTCTTATAAGAGTGAAATTTCTCTCTAATAGACGCATTTTAAATCCGTGAGACTAACGACGATACGTAATGGGCCAAAGCCTTATAAGAGTTTTAAAACTGTAAGACTAAGAGTAATACGTAACAGGTCAAAACGGACAAATTAAATTTTGGCAGTATATTTAATAAAAATGTTACATTTATAATTGTCACCACATGAGCCACATGACTTCTATTTTGAGAGTATGGTTTGAGATATAGAATGATATTATTTAAATCATATCTTATAAAAAGAAAAGGATGCTTATGACATTAAATTAATTTTATATGGACATATTTATCCAAAAATTTCAAATATTATGGGACCAACTTTATTGTATAAAATAATAAATGATAACTAAATTATATTCATTGAAATTTTAAATTAATAATTAGTAAGAATAATTTTATTTAAGTGATTTTTAAAATAAAATAAAATAAAATATCCACAAATTACTAAATTCTAACAAATAACGGAAATTGATTTATTTATGGATTTATGGTTTAAATATTGTTAAAAAAATTCCCGAGAAAAATGTTAAATGGTTTAGTGTATTAAATATTTTTTTAATTTTAAAATAAGGTTTAAAAATTAAATTTATAATTTAAAATAAAGAAAAAATATTATGGTAAATATGTTGAAGTTGAAGGGTAATTTGGTACACTGGTACTTATTAAGGCTTCGAATCTTGTATGATACATCCCCGCAACATACTGCGCTAAGGGCTATCGTTCTCTTTCAATCACGCTCTCCCTCTGCAACCTTCGCCGGAGAAAACAAAAATGTCGTCGGTGGTGGCGAAAAGCAACAAGATCCGGAGCATTGTCCGGCTCCGACAAATGTTACAACACTGGCGGAAGAAGGCACGTGCAGCGGCCTCCAGAGCACCGCCGACTGATGTCCCCGCTGATCACGTTGCCGTATGCGTTGGCAGTGGCTGTCGGCGATTCATTGTCCGTGCGTCCTTCCTGAACCATCCGATCTTCCGGAAGTTGCTCTCACAGGCTGAAGAGGAATACGGCTTCGCTACGCGAGGTCCTCTGGCGCTTCCGTGCGACGAATCGGTTTTCGAAGAGGTTATCCGAGTCATTGCTCGCTCCGAGTTGAATAACTCGTCGCGAAGTTCGAGTATCAAGGATTTGCAGAGGCGATGCGATAAAGATGTCAGAAAAAACCTCGAGTATTTAGGCGAATCGAGACCTTTACTGTACGGATTCGCTGATAGTTGAAGCGTTCGAGTGGCTGAATCGCCGCGGATTCGACTCGGAAATCGCTGAATCTGGTTCCGGTAAGTCGATACGTTTTTTTTTTTTTTTTTTTTTTTTTTTTTTTTTTTTTTTTTTTNACAAATATCACACTGGTAATATTCGGATCATACCGAAGCTACGGTCCTCCTCTGGTCAGATTCGGCCAGAGAGACGGCCCGACGGGCTTTAACGGTTGCTTTAGCGAGTCAGTCTGCTATGAATCAGAGCCTGTAAATGCCTTAATGAGGCCTCCATTTACTTCTTGCGTAGAAAATTGCAGACAAATATATGTATATACTGCGCTGTGCATTTGTGCTTAAAATCCTTTTCTATTGTTCATTGATAGAATAGTTCAAATTTGTATGTGATAAAAAATGGCCAAAGTGATCAAGATTTTAGGTCAAAATCGTCTGTCACAGATCGAACCACAAACTTTCAAATAGAAATTTATGTTTGATCCAGTAAACTTGTACCATTTGAGTTTTGTTTAATTTAGGTGGATTGATGTGATTCATACCATTAATGTTTATTGATTGAGGAGTGAAATTCATAATCAATCATATTAACAATAATTAATGTATAATTAAAGAGATTTAAATAAGAACAGACAAGTGGGAATTAAAGTCAACATAGAGTCTCTTTTTTCACTTTAGAAGAAAAAGTGTGAAAAATTAAAGCATTCTTTGCTTACAATTGCAACCTTAAAAAATGGTTCATAATAATTGCAATTTCTTTTTCTTATGAACTTTACCAAACAATCATTTTTTCCCCTCTTTTTTTTTTTTTTTTTTTCCCTCAAACAATCATGAACTTCACTAAGCGGTGAATCAATATCATCTCTTAATTTACCCTTTTTTTTTCAAAAAAAAAAAAAAATTGTTAACTTTCTAGATTCCTGTCATGAATACTTGAATTGATTTTTTTAATCTCTTCTAATTAAAAAGAACTATTTAGTCTTCATCAACCAACTTTACAAATTTAACACTTCCTTAAAATTAAATTAAAAATGAAGGCGTTATTTAAATATACTTTTAAAAAGTAGAATAAAACAAAAAAATTATGAGTAAAAATAAAATAAAATAATTATCGAAACGAGCGTGAACAAAACTTAATTACATGTGACATCACATTAAAGGTTGGTCTAAAGCAGTAGAAAAATGTATGTTAATATATTGGTCTAATCCAAATGATTCCACCCACCATAGCATATAACATTAATTTGATTAATCATTCACTTCCTTTTCTTTTCTTTAAGTAAAAATATGTTCCACAATTACTTTTTTTCCTTTTATCATTCTAAATAATATTTCCATTAATTATATTTAATTAAAAAAATTTACCCAATTTTATAATCTAGACCAATTTAAACATAGTTGAACTGTCTAATCTAGATTCGAATCTCTAATCTCACTTCATATCTCAAAGTTACAAATGTATTTAATATACGATAACGATAATTTAACCGATGTGAACATAACTCAATGATAATTAATATATATATATTTTTTTAATGAGATTCGAGATTTAAATTTCTACCGTAACTCTAAAAAAAATGTAAAATTTGTAATTAACTTTTGAAATATAAAATTAGAAAAGAAAAAAATTAATTTTTTTTAACCTAATGTAATTGAGATTAGGCCTTAAATCACGGCAACCCATGACAAAAAAAACATATAATAAAGTATGTTTTAGTCTTCTTTCTAATGAGTAATCTAGCTGGAGAATCAATAACAACAATTATTGAGTCGGTCATATGATATTTCACCTGATTTAAATATATATTTTTAATCGAGAGGTCCGAAATTTAAATTAAACTCCTACGTATAATAATAATAATTAAAAAATTAAGTATAAATATTAGTTTTATAATGTACTTTTAGCTTTGAACGAAGGCTATAATGGTCTCTTTTTAAAAAGAGAGAACGACAAAAACGTTTTAAGAATAGAGAGACCAAATAAACTAAAGTCGAAAGTAACAAATGTTAGACGAACACGACACTCCACAATGGTATGATATTGTCCACTTTGAACATAAGCTCTCATGGCTTTGCTTTGGACTTCCCAAAAGGCCTCATACCAATAGAGTTAGTATTCCTCACTTATAAACCCATGATCATTCCCTAAATTAGCCGATGTGGGACTTCCATCATCCAACAACAAAACCAAAAAAATAATACAACAACGATCAATGACGAGCAACAAGTGGCTTCCATTGAAATCCAGAGAGTTGTGTTCCATATCTCTCGAGAACGAGTAAATACTTTAATTACATAAAGAGTTCATAACAAAAAATGCTTAATTTTTCGTGCTCGTACTATGGTTAAACGACCCACTTCGAATAATTCATAATCTTTAAGAATAGTTATAACGTTATGTAGTTTTTTGTAACGTTATAAGAAATTGTTCACTCTTTCCGCTGTTTCATAATGTTTTTCACGAACAATTTGTTGTAACATAGTTGACGTTGAATCTTAAAGATCTACGGCTATAATAGATACATTTGGCAGCTAATTCTCTCGATATTAAAATATTAACTTATTTAAAAATTTAAATATTAAGAAATTGTCTAATAAATTTATGAATAATAAAAAAAAAAAAAAAAAGTTAAATATGTGTCCCTTTTGTTGTATACATTTTCTATTATTTGTAATTCTACCCTTCTATTTTATCATTATTACACAAGTATCCCTTTTTCCATTAGTTGACTTAAAAGATAAACAATACGTTGACTTCCACTTTGAAATGGGTCCAACGTTGACACTTCAAAAATTGCTTGGTAAGGACCTATAGATATTGGAATTTACATTTTGGGGACTTCTAAGTTGTATTAATTACGTCATCCTAGGTAACGACTCTGGATCGATGTCACTGTCATTTTATCTGTATAATATTCTTTTTTCGTCTTTGTAGATGCCTTCCAAATTGCACTATTCCTATTCTCGTTAAAAATAGAATTTTGAATCACTAAAAACAAAGAATTACACGTCAATGTAGCAGTCCAAGTCCTTGTCCGCTTTAACCCGTTACATATCGTCGTCAGTCTCACTGTTTTAAAACGCATATGTTAGGGAGAGGTTTCCACACCCTTTGGAGATCTAGCGTCCTTGCTGCCACACCGTCTGGTGTCTAGCTCGTATACCATTTGTTACAACCAAAACTCACTGCTAGTGTAAAGAATGCTTTGTTTCCTTCTCTTACCAATGTTTTAACAGTCAATTACTGTTGAGCGACACTCACGTTGACATTCATCAACCATTTTTACAATTTACTTTCTTTATAATAATTTCAGCTCGCGACAAAATCTTTTTCATTTTTTATTTTTATTTTAGTAGAAATTTATTATTTATTTATTTTATAAATACAAAAAAAAACTCACATTATTCGGTTATATTGTTCTTTTATAATTATAAAAAATTCAAGATCCATTTAATACCCAAATGAACCAAATTTAAAAAACAATAATGTTTTTGTGGAAAAAAAAAACAAAATTGATTGATTTATTTATTTATTATTATTATTATTTTATATATATGATGGAAAGTAGACAATTGAATTGAGTGTCTAAATAATAATAATAATAATAAATAAATAAATAAATAAATAAATATATATATATATATATATATATATATATATATATATATATATATATATATATATATAATTTTTTTTACATAATTTAATGTACGAACCCCTTCTATTTTAGTAGTCGATTTTTTAGATAAAACAACGACCTATAAAAAATTTACTTACCAATCAAACTTATTTACTATTTGACCATTCGGGTTAGGATCACTCGGGAAGAAAATCCCGGTTTAGCTTTTGTATGAATGCAAGATTATATATTCGTTCATATCTCCAACGTTTCTTTCAGGGTTTTTACTTTTAGACTATGTTGAGAAGTCTCGATACAAGTAAAGTGGATAGTGTTGTCAACCACGATTAGATTGGAGAATTTCCACCCGACATGTAATTAAATAGTTATTTAGAACGAGAATATTTAATGTAAGAACCAATAACGAGAACGGAACATGAGAGGGTTGAATTTAATTAGTTTCCACTTGTTGGATGTTAACATAAAGTAGTATTCAATCACAAGTTGCATAGGAGATGTAAACCACTCTATGTATCAAACTAAACTCATTTCTTTGAAACTAAACCCATTTACTCTTATTTTTCAGGTAAAGGCAAGACTCCTACGGGGTTGTCGGGTCAGTTGCTGTATGCGTGCGGGTCGTGGGTCATGTTTCTGGGCGTGCGTCCGACGGGTCGTGTTTTACGACGGGTCCGAGTGGTTACTAGGGTTGCTATAGATGTCTGGGTCGAGGGTGCAGGCGTCTAGCTGCATGTGTCTAGGCCAAGACTGTAGGTGGATCCGCGAGTCCCGTTTTTGGCATGCGTCCGATGGGTTGTGTTTTGCAACAGGGCTGAGTGGTTACTGGGTTGCTGCAGATGTTTGGGTCGAGACTGCAGGTGGATGCCCCGAGATTGAGTTATGATAAAATTTTGAGTGATTTATTTTCGTTTAAAATGGTTATGATATATATACAGTAACGACTTTGAGATAAGTAGAAATCTAGGGTTGTTATATCAACACGTAAACAGGTGAATATTCAAATTTTTTTTTTAATCATTTAGTTGATTATATATGTTTTAATTAGTTGACCTATATATTCTCAAGTCAACACGAAAGACAGAGTTAATATGTCTATTTGTATTTTATAATTCAAAATAATATTTTGACTTTATTTATTTATTTCGTGAATTTTGTTATTTAACAAGAAATTGCTTTCTATATTACAATCACGTGGAGCTTGATGTTCATCCTTTGTATAACTAGCTAGCACTCACATGTTATGCATGTGCTATTCTTAGAGGCCAAAAGGTTAATTTATACAATTTCAAGGACTAAATAGCAAATAAGTCTAAACTTCGTAGACTTTAAATATAATTTATATAAGATATCATTATATCTATTAATATAATACTTTTTAAAAAATAAAAGAAAGGATAGAAAAGATATTAAAAATAATAATAATTAGAGAAATATATATATAATGCATGTATGTATATGTATGTATGTATATATATGTATGTATGTTATATATGTATGTATGTGTGTATGTATATATGTATGTATATATGTATGTATGTATATGTATGTATGTATATATATGTATGTATGTGTATATGTATATGTATGTATGTATGTATATGTATGTATATGTATGTATGTATATGTATGTATGTATATATGTATGTATGTTATATATGTATGTATGTGTGTATGTATATATGTATGTATATATGTATGTATGTATCTATATATGTATGTATGTATATATATATATATGTATATATATGACAATAATGAAAAAGAATTACACAAAAAAGAAGAAAATAAATTCCTCTCAAAACTAAAATATAAATTACATCAATTCAAACTCATTTTAAGGCCCAATTTCATAAACAAGCCCATTGGGCCTTCAAAGAACGAACAACACAAAGAATCCAACAAAAACCAATCCAACGGTCAGGATCTCTAACGTTAAGGACCGTACACGTAGCATCCTTAGAATCCGGAAATGACAGACAGGTGATGGTATCATGAATCCATAAGTGGGCCCGTCCTATAACAGTACAGATTTTGTACTCTTGCCATTTAGTGAAAAGACNGAAAGGATAGAAAAGATATTAAAAATAATAATAATTAGAGAAATATATATATAATGCATGTATGTATATGTATGTATGTATATATATGTATGTATGTTATATATGTATGTATGTGTGTATGTATATATGTATGTATATATGTATGTATGTATATGTATGTATGTATATATATATGTATGTATATATGTATGTATGTATCTATATATGTATGTATGTATATATATATATATGTATATATATGACAATAATGAAAAAGAATTACACAAAAAAGAAGAAAATAAATTCCTCTCAAAACTAAAATATAAATTACATCAATTCAAACTCATTTTAAGGCCCAATTTCATAAACAAGCCCATTGGGCCTTCAAAGAACGAACAACACAAAGAATCCAACAAAAACCAATCCAACGGTCAGGATCTCTAACGTTAAGGACCGTACACGTAGCATCCTTAGAATCCGGAAATGACAGACAGGTGATGGTATCATGAATCCATAAGTGGGCCCGTCCTATAACAGTACAGATTTTGTACTCTTGCCATTTAGTGAAAAGACGATAATGTCCCCAGCCCTTTTGCCTTTTTCTGCACAAAAAGCTATTATTTATTTATTTATATATTTAATTATTTAAAAAAGAGCGAATATTTGGATCTGTGGCAATTTGGAGAACCAAAATCGGGTAGCCATTTGAAAGCAACGTTGCTTCTGCAACTTGCCACGTGACCAACTTGACCCCTAACTCCAATTTGCCTTTAATAATATATATATATATATATACCAAATAATTATTTTCTTTTAAGAAACATTAGTATTTTTAAAAATTAGATTAAAATTTTAAAAATGTCAGTGTAAATCTTATTTAATTAACTTCCAAATTAATTATTATTATTATTATTTACTTTGTTCCAATTTTCAACGTTATTATTATTATTATTATTTTCTCGAATTCTGATAATACATTTGAATATTTGTACTATAGTATTATATGCATGTGACATCCATATGTGAATGTTATACGTTTTTTTTATTAATATAAAACCAAACAGTTTCATTATTGTCTTTTCCATTTTCCATTTTATTATAATATAATACAGATACGCCAAAATTCTTATAAGCTTCTAATCATACATATCATCTGTGTTGGTTTGTGTTGGTTTATGATGACAGTTCGTCGAGTAGGTAATATAATGTATTGAATTTAGATTCTTTTAAATTAATTCGTCACCGGAATTTTTATATATTTTTAATTTAAGTGAAATATATGGAATAAAATAAGGATAATAAATAGATAATTGGAATTTAGAAAATGACAAAATTGGAAAAAAGAAAATTCATTTTATGGGTTTTATTTATTTATTATTATTATTATTATTATTATTCTTTTGAATTTTGTTTGTTGAGAATTTGAGGTTGGAAAGGGAGAATGAAAAAGGTTTGAAAATGAAATGAAATTAATAAAAAAATAAAAATAATAAAACCCGACAAAGTCTTACTCCAAAGTAATATTTCCTTAGATATGATCCCGACATGTCGTCCCCCACCGTAGATATCGATCACTGCCCCATTCCTTCGCCCTTCCACGCGTTTTCATAGTATGGAATATTTTATTTATTTATTTATATCCATCTTTATTACTTCTTTTGAAAATATATATATATATATATATTCTACATTAAAATTTTCAAAATTTATGCTGAAAAATAATTTCATAATAATAAATATTGTCCGTTTTAGTCTCTTACGTATCGCAATCTATCTCACGATTTTTAAAGTGCATCTGCTAGGGAGAGGTTTTCACAAGCTTATAAAGAATGTTTGGTTCCCCTCTCAAACAAACGCTCTCACAATCGCACTTTTAATGGCAGCAGACTTGCGATTGTGCAGCACTCACTTTCCAACGACAAATGAGGTAAGCCAATTTGTTCTTACGTCGCCTACGGCCAAGCGACGTATGCTCGAGCCTCTGTCCTCGATTTTAAGAGAAGGTTTTAGAAAACGAAGGCAGAGATAGATTTTTGAAAGAGACGTTATATAAGCAAGGAAGAGAGAAATAACAACGGCTCATAGTATATAACCTTAGGTATGGAGAAGTTGACGAGATCTCACGGTAAATCTTGACTATCATTTATTAAAAAAAGTTGTTTTCTCATTCGGAACATGATTCTAAATCATATGTGAATGTTTTTTTTTATGATCCAAACCCTATCAACATCGGATGTTTTTTTTTTAACTGACATCTTTAAATAATTGTTGAGATATAATATTTGAAGAATATATTAGTTACAGAATATATCTCAGATATTATATTTTAATATTATTTTATTCTTAATATTTAATTAATTTATATTTTATTTTTGAGTAAATAGGAATGAGAACCTTCTAATTCTATTTCTATTTTTTATTCTTAATAATAATAAAAAGATTATATAGTTTAATTTGATTTTTATCATTAACACCGTGGTATATTTAGGCGCTGATAAGAGAAAGTAGGTACAAATTTCTCGGTCTTCACATGGGCGACACGATTAACTATACACGATTGTGACGTTCTCCGCCTCAACTAAGGTTTAGAGTTAGTTAAAAATGGTGTGTCAAGTGACGACATACCAATATACGAACACATTAATGAACATATCATCAACATGACGTTGATGTATACTCGAATTGGACGACTTTACGTCGTATAATCGATCGATGTTGATGAATAATAATTTTTTTTAAATAGTTTATTAGTCAACTTGATCATAATTTTTTTTTTTTTTTATGCTCTTTTTCTTGAAATTGATTGAAAGATAACGAGAAATTAAATTTATGAAATATTGTGTAGTTGGATTTCAATTCATAGTCCTTTGTGTTTCTCCTAAAGTGTGGGCTCTATTATTTTCTTTAATTTGGTAGGGGCATCAAATTATTAAATATTACCCATTAAAATAATAATAATTATTTTTTTTTTGCGCAAAAAAAACCCTAATTTGATCTCGTGATTGTTACAACCCGTGAAGAACGAATATAAGAGAGACTTTTGAAAGATACCCCATAATGAGTCGATGACTTCTGTCCGAGGTATAGAATATTAAAATTATATATGATTTTTTTGACAACGGAATGTTTTAGGTTAAGTGGCTGTCTTCGGTAAGTAAAACTGTGACTCTATAAAGCGAATGAAAAAGTGAAAAAAGTACTACGAGCTACTTACATGACCATGGTTGAAGCGTGGGATGAGTTAAAAGAAAAAATGAACCGAAAATGTTGCCCTAGTAGTTATCGGTACTTGACTCGGTCATGAATTGAAAAACTAAGTCTGATTTAATAGTAATACTAAATTTGTTTACTGAGACTTATTTGAATTAACTGATATTTAGGAGTTACATAGTGTGTAACAGCCCACCACTTGAAGATACTGTCTTCTTTGGACTTTCTCTTTCGGTTTCCTCTCAAGGTTTGTTAGGACACGTTTTCCACACTCTTACAAGGGAGGCTTCGTTCTTTTCTCCGATCGATGTGAGATCTCATAATCCACTCCTTTGGGAGCCAAGCATCCTCGTTGGCACACCGCTCAGTGTCTAGCTTATGATACAATTTGTAACTGCTCAAACCCACTTCTCTCCACTCGATGTGAGATCTCATAATCCACCCCTTTAAGGAGCCAAGCATTCTCGTTGGCACACCGCTCGGTGTCTAGCTTCTGATACCATTTGTAACTGCTCAAACCCACTTCTCTCCCCTTGATGTCAGATCTCATAATCCACCACCTTGGGAGCCTAGTGAGAGGAGCTAAGCATCCTCGCTGCACAACACTTGGTGTCTAGCTATGATACCATTTGTAACAGCCCAAAACCCACTTCTCTCCACTCAATGTGAGATCTCATAATCCCCTCCTTGAGAGCCCAGATCCTCACTAACACATCGCTCGATGTCTTGACTCTAATACCAGTTGTAACGGTCCAAACCCACCTCTCCAATTGAGGTGAGATCTTATATAATCCACCCCCTTAGGAGCCTAACATCCTAGCCGGCACACTACTCAATGTCTAACTCTAATACCATTTGTAACAGCTCAAACCCACTACTAGCCGATATTGTCCTTTATGAACTTTCCCTTCCAGGCTTCCACTCAACGTTTTAAACCGCGTATGTTAGGGAGAGTTTTCCAAACCCTTATAACAAATGATTGCTCCCCCTCTCCAATCGACGTGGGATCTCAAACGGGATAGTAATATCATTACAATCTGTGGCTACAAACCAAACCAAAACAAAGCAAAGAAGATGCATTTAATATGCAAAAAAGGGACCATTTTTCCAACCATGGCAGCCTTTCTTTCCCCTTCATTATCTTCTTTTCTCTTCACTTATTTTTTGGTCCACTTTAGTTATAAAACAAACCACACAAACACAAAGCAATGGGAGAGATTGAATGGTGGACAAAAAGGTAGAAACTTGAAAAGAAAAAAGGGTAAAAGGGCAAGCAATGCCAGCTTTGTATAACCCATTTTTAACAAATCTTAAGGAAAAAGTGTTCTAAGTACTTTTAGGGTTTATGTTTCGCCAAATTCTGCTCGAGATTTATGCCACTTTTGGACCTTTATGCCCTTCACTCCGTCGATGAGTTGAGTTTTGTGTATAGTCTCGAGTTGTGAGACTGAATCGACGTTTAGTTTGTAGATTTATAAATAATCGCTTTAATAACAGGTAGGGAATATATGTGTTTGAAACCGACACTTTTATGCTTGCCCTACCACATAACATGCTTGAATTTAGTCCATCTTTCAAAAATTTTATTTTCGTTCTTATATATTTTGAATTATTCAATTTTCTTTTCATACGAGAATACCCTCTAATGGTATATACCCAAGATTTAGATCAGAATTTTAAAATCGTAAGGCTGATGGCGATACCTAGGGTCAAAACGGACAATATCTTTGTGAGATTCCACATTGGTTGGAGATGGGAACGAAACATTTCTTATAAGGGTGTGAAGCGAAGACGCTAGCCCTAGGGGGAGTGGACTATGAGATCCCACATTAGTTAGAGAAAGAAACAAAACATTTCGTGGACCGAAAATGCTGGCCCTCCAAAAAAGACACTCTTTGTTGGTGTACGTTTATTTACTATTACTCTCATTCAGATGTGGTATCAGTTCATTCCTATGACCCTATTTGATACGATCGTGACATATCACAAAATTATACAAGACCATTAATCCAACTCACGTAGAATTAAATATTAATATCAAAAGTTTTTTTGATCTAATAATAATGATTTAAACACTTGTTTTTCTAGTAAACTCCAACACAAAAAGGATCCAATCCAAACCCTTAAATTTCCCATTCTTAAAAGCTAAAAATTTTGGGATTATCAAATGCACACATCCAATCACATAAAAAGGATTCATATCAACAATAAATTACATAAATGCATCTCACTTTATTGCTTTGAAAACAACATCTTTTATATATATATATATATATATATATATAATTGAAATATTCAAAAATCTAAAAAAATATTAAACTTTCATTAAAAAAATATTAAATTTTAAAATTTTTTAAAAAATATTAAACCCTTTAAAATATACTCTTAAACTTAAAAAAAGTTTTATTAATACCATTTTAATTTCTTAAATATTTTTTTAGAGTTAAAAGGGTATTTTTCAAACCATTAAAAATATTTTTTAATTTTTTTAAATGATATTTTGATTAATTTAATCTTAAAAAAAAATATATCCTCCATTATTTGGTTACCCATGCTTTGGAAAACGATCCTTGATGTGAGGAATTTTTAGCAATTTGCTATTTTTTATTATTATTAAATTACAAATTTAATTAAATTTGTATGTATTTAGTCTCGTAGTTATTAAAAAAATAATAATTATATAAAATTAATATATTCGTGCGTGATAAATTTAAAAAATTATGGAAGAAGTTTAGACATGTTAGACACAAAATTAGAAGTTTTAAGATTTATTAAATACAAAATCGATAATAACTTAATTGATTAAAGATACTGTAACATCGACACGTCATTAGTAAGCGATTGATTGAACTATGACTGCTTAAGAAGAAGTCAACTATGTTACTATAAAAACTAAAACAAAGAAAAATTAATAAATAAAAATTGAAAAAAAAAAATTTATATTTTATAGAATGAATATGACCCGACAATGGTGTCACATGCAAAAGTATATGATCCAATCCAACCACAACAAATTTTTTTTTTTTTTTTTAATAGACATTAATAAAAATGGTGCCATATGTTATTTTCTGATTGGATTATTAGTAATTAAAATATTAATTAGTATTTTTTATTTTTTTATTTTATTTTTGTCACTAAACAAAAATATAGTATTTAATACGCCATAAAAAATTTACAATTTTTAAAAAGTAAATTTAAATTTAGAATTAACAATTTATTCATACTTTTTAAAATTATATATATATATATATATATATATATATATATATATATATATATATGTAATTATTAAAGTCTAAAGATCACATGGATAAAAATTTAATGATCAGATTTGGCATTTCATGACTCTGATATTTTTCTACGGAGTTCTTCTAGGATGTATACGCTTAACCATAGAGTTTCTATGATTGAGCTACCCGAAAGGAAGATGCACTTTGTTGATATAGATAATAAGTGTTTTTTAGTCTTCTTATTTTTAGGACCGCTCTCATTCGGATATAACCTCAGTTCATTCATGTGAGATCCCACATCGGTTGAAGAAAGAAACGAATCACTCCTAAGAATGTGAAAATCTTTTCTTAGTAGACGCGTTTTAAAACAGTGAGGCTGACAACGATACGTAACGAGTTAAAACAGAAAATATCGGCTAGCTACAGGCTTGTGCAGTTACAATTCATAATACCCAGTGTCACACTACGTGACCAAAATGGTATTTTTAATCTTATTATTCGATGAAATGTGTATCAAACATATGAATGACAGACATAAATAATTAAATATAAATAACAATTAAAATTTCCATTTTTAGGAAAAAAGAAAAAAATGGAATCTTTGCTTTAGAGATCAGTTAGATTGAAGATTCACATGCACAAAATAATGTTCATTACATTAAGAACAAAAATAAATAATTAAAAAAAAACACATTTTCTTAAATGACAATATATGTTTTTTTAAGATTAAGAATCTAATAATATTCTTAAAGATTCCGTACACATAATTCTTAAAAATGTACCTTCAAATATTCTTTGACCTAACTTCTTTAACTAGCTGTCCATTTGGATATTTATTTATTTTTCAATATTTTTTCTAAATAATGTATTTTTTTTAAAAAATTTTAATATAATATTGAGCTACGCTGATATTGACATGAGAATAATAATAATAATAATTCATGCACTTTTCATTAAAGGAGAAACCGCTCAAAGGGTGTAAAGTATAATCACCTCAATGAGGGAAACATTCGCTATTTTTACAAAGAGATAATAATTTTTTTTTTTTTCTTCTCAACCCTTTTGAGATCTTGAGGTTGGAAATTGGATACTAAGTTAGAGAAGTCAAAANGAAATCCATGAAAAAGAAAGTGAAAAAGAAGATGTATAAAAAAAGGAAGAGAAATAGAGCTATCTCTCTTCTTTGGCCATCTTCAAATTCTTGTAAATTCTTGTTTTCACGAAAATCCCATCATCAAATGATGAAGAAAAGAGCTCGAGATCATGTAACGTTTCGGAACGAGGGGTTTGTTCATCGAAGCATGGAGGATGTTAAGGATCTGAAGACGTGTTCTTGACAAGGGATGGTGAGACCCATGTAGTGGTCGAATCCGAATTCTTCTTCTGCTTGACGGAGTAAGCATTGGAATTCAGGGTGAGTAAGGACGGAGATAGGGACGATGAATCGGCTACGGTTTTCGCCGACGTAGACGGCGAAATGACCCTTGGGGACGTCGAGGGGGAGGTCGTCGTCGGCGTCGTAGGCACAGGCGTTGTTGGTCTTTCGACCGAGGCTCGAGCAACGTTTGAGGATTTGCTTGAGGACGGTGGATTGGGGGAGTTTGTTTAGCTTTTGGATGGCCATTGTGTTGGTGTTTTTGAGTGTGGGAAATGGGAAGAAATCTCCTGTAGGGCTTGGAGGGAGGAGAAAAAAAATGGAGTTGAAGGGATGGTGTGTGGAGAAAGGGGTATTTATTAAGGGGAAAAGGGCTTGTGTTTAGGGGATGAGAGGAAAGGAGTGAAGGACAGGCCATGAGAGTGTTGGGTAATGTGTCCTATGAGATGGTGGGAGCCAAAAACCAGATGGGTCTACTTTTGCTTTGGATGTTGGCTCTCCCAATGCCAACTTGGACCCTCACATAGAGTTCAATACTTAATCAACCTAAGAATTTGTTACCTTTTAACCCCGGAACCCCGAAATAATGTGGCTAATTATTTAATATCGACTGTAACAGCCTAAACCCACCACTAGTAGATATTGTTTGCTTTAGATCGTTACGTGTCATTGTTAGTCTCACAGTTTTAAAACGTGTCAGTTAGGGAGAGGTTTTCACACCCTTCAGATCTCCCGTTAGTTGGAGAAGGGTCTTTTAGGGAGAGGTTTTCAGGACTCTGTTAGGGAGAGGTTTTCACACGGGTTTGTGAGATCCTGCATCGGTTGGAGAGGGAAACAAAGCATTTCTTATAAAAAATGTGGAAATTTTGGACACTATCTATTAGCAATAGACTTAAGTTGTTATAAATGATATGAGAGACAAACACCTGAGGGTGTGCCAGTGAAAACGTTGGGCCCTTAGGGAAGGAGATCCTGCATCTGTAGGAGAAGGGAATGAAGTATTCTCTATAAGAGTGTGAAAACTTATTTTCCTAGTAGACGTGTTTTAAAATCGTGAGACTGACGATGATAAATAACGGACCAAAGCGAACAATATCTACTAGTGGTAAGATCTCACACCGACAAGATTATTAATAATATAAAATTATATTTTTCTTTTAAATTTTAAATTTGTTTTAAATGATAGAAATAAAACACGACCAGACATTTAAGTAAAAGAGAGGTATATAAATGAAGGTAATAACGAGGATATGAAATTATGAATAAGAAATAATTAAAAGAGCCGATAATTATAATAAAAAAATAAAAAAAATTAATTTATATTTCCATAATTCCACGGTGGAAAGAAAAAGAAAATAGGAAAAAAGAGAAATAAAGTTGATTATGATATAGACATTTACATTATTACTTATATAGAAATAAATCATTTTCGGTTTGACTAAGTGAATCCAAATTCATTCAAATGAAAATTTCAGATTAATCTCAATATTATAGTTAATAATTTAAAAAAGAAAACGTCGAAAAGAAAGGGTAAAATAGTAAATTAGAATTGTCTCATTCAATTATTAGATTATTATTAAAATTCGAGGAAAATAAATAAATAATGGTATAAAATATAAAATATATAATATAAATGAAAATGAATTCATGATTAAAACATATATTTTTATTAAATTCAAAACAATTATGAAACCAATTTTTTTAAAAATAAAAATATTAAAAATAATAATTTGCTAAAATTGAAAAATCAATATAAAATATAATAATGGTACTCATAAATATTTTTGAAAATATATTATAATGTAAAATAAATAAATAAATAAATAAATAAATAAATATATATATATATTTGGTGAGATCACGGACGAAGAATGGAAGTGTACTGTTGGAGTACAAATTCTGTTGAAAGTTTTGAATTTTAGTGTTTGTTTGGACGTAGGGATTCTAATAATTCTAAATTTATTATTATTATTATTATTATTATTATTTATTTATTTTAAATTTATTTTACAATTACAAACCCATGTGCTCTTCTTCTACTCATGCAAATACATTGGAATTATCGAAATTCATTTTTTTTTACTATATGGTTTGTAATTAATCACTCCAAATATTAATTTACGAGCGATTTTTTTAATGATAACTAAATTTTTGCCAAAAATGTCAAAGAAAATAATTTTGGCGACGTTTAATAAAGCAACATAGTCGAAACTCCGCGAGAGAGAAAAAAGTGATATTGTTACGGAAAAAATTACACTTAAAAAAATACCCAATAAATAAATAAATAAATAACTTTACTAATTATGATATTAAATTATTGTCACATTTTTATAGGTATTTTTTTGAAGTATGATGGCTCTCTATATGATTATAGTATATGTCCTTTGTGATACGAAATATGATATTATTATTAAGATTGTTGGAAGATGAAAGTTTCATGTCCGCTAATTTAGGGAATGATCGTGGGTTTATAATTAAAGAATACTCTCTTCATTGGTATGAGGTCTTTTGAGAATTTAAGAGCAAAACCATGAGAGCTTCTACTCAAAGTGGACAATATCGTACAATTGTGGAGAGTCGTCGTGTTCATTTAACAAAGATGATAGTCGACTCATTAAAGCAAATAGAATTATCTTATTTAAGCTGAAATTAGGTTAAAACTTATTTATTGGAATTGAGCGGTAAATATTAATGAAATAATTAAATAAATAGATATTTCTTTTTTATATTAACATTAAATAAATAACTCGAAAAATCCAAATAAAATTTATTTGTGTTAAAAAAAAAAAAAAAAAAAAACAGTTAGATTAGGTTAAAAATGTGGAAACTCGAGCTAACCAACCGTTTGTATACTCTCCACCCTTAATTTATCCGGTTCGTATTTTTATATTAAAGAAATAAAAGTGGGCCCCTTTTGAGAAGATATTTTATGAGGAAAAAAAAAATATAAAATATAAAATTTATTTACATGCAATAAATTTGTAGAAAATATAAATAATTTAATTTAATTTTTTCGGTAAAGAAAAAAAAAAGGAATAATAAAATAGTGATGTCCTACGCATTAATTAGAAGGAGAGCAATGTTTGGTGATAAAATGAAGTGAATCAGAAATTATTATTTATTTATAATTTATTATTATTATTATTATTATTATTTATTATTATTATTATTATTTTTGGTGTGGTCCTTGAATCTCTACAGCCACTAAGTCAGAACTGCCTGCAACAAGACATTTATCCCCACTCTCTATATTATCAATACTTTCATCTCTCTCTCTCTCTATATAATAATATTTTCTGTATAATGTCGGTTACGATTCGAACCTTAGGGACGATGTTACAAGTTGGATTTGTATAGTTCGAGATTAAAATACCGTCTTATGTTTGACATGTGGATTTGGAATATCCCCCTCGTAGATTAAAGCTGATAAGTCAAGATATGGTAGGAGTGCTGGTAACTTTGGTTCTCGGGTTTAAAGTTATGTAGTAAAATTTCAAGTATTTTCTCGATAATAATTTTGATTTTTAAAAAGAAATTAAAATAACTTTATTTAATTTATTATAGGAGTATGATTATGTTTGATTTAGAAGGCAATCAAAATGATGGCAAAAGGGAAAAAGGGGTAAGCCATTGTGAAAAGACAGAAAACCCCTCAAAATTAGGGGCCTTAAAAGCTACTTTAGAGAAGCTTTTCCCCAACATCTTATGACAGTTGATTGCGTGAATAACGGCCATATTTCCAAACCTAGAATACAAAAACAGAATCTTTTTGTACTTTTTAGAACAATCACTTTGTAACAATACCTAAACCAAATAAAATCAAATAAAAAGAAAAAGATATGGTTTGTTTATGTTTGTATGAACTACTGTTGCGATATCGTAAAGATTCGACAGAGGGACGGAGTCCCACATCATGAGTTTATACGCAAGGAATACATCTCTATTGGTATGAGGTCAAACCACTGGAGTTTATGTTTAAAGTGGATAGTATCATGTACCATGGTGAAGGGTCGTGGTTCCTAATCATCTCTTGTTCTAATATCACGTTAAACTAGAAATGGGACGAAAAGAAAATTTGGGTCAGTGTCATAAAAGGGACTCCTCCATGTTCCATGAAAAAGAAATGAATGGTGGAAAAAACAGAGGAAAAATAACAGGGCGCACAGAGAGAGTGAAAAGGCCAAAAGGGTCGATGGTTCACATCCAAATGCGGTGACCCGGTGAGCCAATGGAGTAAAAGGAATATAATATATATATATATATATATATATATATATATATATTTGAGAGAGAGTTTGATGGGGACTATTCCTTGTGTTTGGCACATGGAAGGCCATGTTACTCTTGTCCCCAAGTCTTCTTTCTGAAGAAGACAACATAGTAAGGCAGATCAACCCCAACTACTTCAAATCTCCCACTTTTACTTTACCATAACTCTTAACCATTTTCCCCTCTCACTGCTTTCCTCCTTGCCTTCCTACTTTTACAATATCTCTATGACCGAGATCCCATGTCGGTTGGAGAGGAGAACGAAACATTGCTTATAAAGGTGTGGAAACCTCTCCTCTCCTTAGCAAACGTGTCTTCAAAACCGTGAGGCTAAAAGTAATACGTAACAGATCAAAGCGGACAATACCTCTTTTGTGACAGTCTGACTAGCAGAGCTTTACCCCATGTGAGGTGTTGTTGTAAAGATGACCGGTTTGATGGACGTGCTGAAAATGTAGCCAGCAGCAGGCTGCCGTTTTAGTTTTCTGGCTGGAAGTTTAGTTGTGATCTGCAGCAATTCAATATTCAAATGAGAATATGTATACAGTTAAGATAGTTAAAAGATTATCCAAGGAAAAATGACAGAATGAGGGTGTAGAGTACAAGAAGCCTGGATTAGAAGGATATACACAATGAAATAATGATTGATTGGGATGGGAATTGAACAACTGGACCCATCTAGACATCGATGGAGCAAATATAAAACTTGAGGATAGGATTGTGCTGTACCTCGTAAGCAAATATGCGAAACAAGGGCGAGATTGATACGAAATCACGTCACGATGAACATGACTGCACATGCAGGTCCAAACCAAAAGCAGGGCCGTAGGGTCCCATCCCCATTAAAGGTCATGTACTAGAGAAAGGTCTGTGAATGATCATCCTATGAACTTTGCTCCGAATATGCAATGTCTATATGTTTAGGAAAGAAAGCATATGAACGACCAAGTAAACAGAGCACAACAGAAGATAATATGACTTCATAGAACGGGGTGGATTGTGAGATCCCACATCAGTTGGGGGGGAGAACGAAACACCACCCTTTATAAGGGTGTAGAAACCTCTCCCTAGTAGATGCATTTTAAAAACCTTGAGGGAAAGCTCAAAAGGGAAAATCCAAAGAAGACAATATCTACTAGCGGTATTGATAAGATAAGGAATCACTACAAGGGGAGTAAGATTCGGATTACCTTGTTGATCGAATATCTCAAGCCAAGAACACTTTGTTTGAGATTCGAATCACTCCAGAAGCAAAATCGATCATGTCTAGCTTCAATGATTCTTGTTGATCAAATATCTCAAACACTTGTTTGAGATTCGAATCACTCCACAAGCAAGATTGATCATGTCGAGCTTGAATGATTCTACATGCAATCTAAACTACATAGAATTGCAAAGAAACTTAGCCATTGGCTAAAGAAAAGCACAAATGCTTCTTTCTATATTTTCCAAGTCTACCTTACAAATACAACATACATGGCTTTATATAGCCTAAAAAATGAAACTACTCAAGGTATTCCAAGAGTTGTAACATTCCTACTTTATGGCCATAATTAGCCATTATGTAAATGTAACCGAAATTAAATAACAAGTCTTAAAATACAATAACTCTAAATTACTCTATATTGCAACCCACCCAAAATTTATAACCATCAAACTTCATTCCTCTTCAATGTGACATGAATTGCAACCTCTTTTGATAATTTTGACAACATTTTCTTCACATCTTCATTGAAGTATATTATATGAATGATGTCTCTTGGTTCATATCAGGTATGCTTGGGCTGTTAGAATTAAGACAGTACCCTCTATTAAAACAGAACATTCGACCATTACAATTAAATCTGACCGACGAAAAAGCCACCATAGCTGTTAGGACTTGGACAGACAAACAAGAGGTACCCTATTAAAGTTTCTATTTGCAAATTAAACGTATTGAACAATGCTTACATCTCATGTCTGCCTGATCAGTTGTTAAGTTTCATACTACTGTTAGAATTAGAAAACTAGCAGTCTAGCCTTGAGTTGTCCAGGCCTGGATAATTATGCAAAGGGCTAATAATTTACAACTCACTATGAAGCAGCAACATGAAAACCTTATTCAAGATAACATTCCATAGGAAATCTAAATCACTTCTTTATGATGATCATAAAAAGTAACCAAATTTAGGAACGTAAAAGATTCTAAATGTGTTCAAACCAGACAAGGAAGACCAAAATACAATTTATTATATCATTCCTTAATCTTGGCTGAGTAAGGAATAGAAAAAGAACAAAAACGTATACATATATAAAAAGACCTCCAAAGAGTATAAGGTTATATGACCAAATGAGAAGGCTAAAAGAGAATATTCAACTTCAAAAGTACATAATATAGCCAAAAGGCTAAAAAATAACTAGGAGAAGCGAAAACGTCGAATGCCCTAAAGCCAGTGATGTAAGTTCCAGATTAAAAGATAAATGAGTAAGCTGGAGAAATCAAAATTCTTAAGAAAGGAGCTATATGCTAAAGGATAAGGACTAAATATTAGAGCACCAGTTATTTGTAATAGAAGGACAAACATGTCCTTTAACACGAAAAAACTCGATGGACGTGCGAAGATACACTGCATTTCAAAAGCTTGGCAGCTCAGCGGGAGGTACTGCAAGATTTCAAACCATAAATGAATAAACGATGAAATATAATGGTTGATGTTGGTCCTAGTTTTTAGGAAATAATCTTAATGAAGCTGTATAAAAGGTTTTGCAACTATTAATAAAGAGATGGACACTCGATGTACCAACAATTGAAGGTCACCATTATTTCAAATGAACCAAATTTTAGGTTCTTGTTTCTTACTTTCTTTAGTTCACATGACAGAAAATCAACAATAGAAATTATCCCTTCTCGTAACCTTACTGTATTGTTAAGTGACTCCTTAATAAAGTACCATGAAGTTCTTGTATACTGCAACAAGTTGAGCATTTTGATTCAATTTTCCACTCAATGGAATTGGAACGTGGTTTCTCCATTTATTGCTCTTATTCGGATGTGATCTCCGTTTATTCATACGCCCCTCTTTAACTCGGGTGCACATGCACACCGTTTATTCATATGTCCCTCTTTTACCTGAGTGCACATGCTCACCAATTTCTGTCTTGGTTCGTCTTTGAATCATATCTTACTAGGAGAGGTACAACTCTGATACCATTCTATCACGACCCATGTTTATGATTCAAAATCCAGATTTGGCACTTGATGGCTCCAACATTCTCCTGCGATATGGTCACATTACTTACCTCTCGCTTCTAACAGTGAAGACTATCTCTATAGACAAACATGAGTCCTTTCAGCATGTTTTGTCCTCACTCACGTGTTTCCTGAGAAAATTTCCGGGAGGTCACCTAACATAGAATTAATCCAAGCAAAGCACACCTAACTTTGGAGTTTGTATGGTTAAGTTACCAAAAAGCAAGGCGCACTTTGTTGGTATAGGTAGTAACTTTCTATTCTTTTAAGTCTTTCTTAGTCATCTTATCCTTAGTGTCGCTCTCATTTGGATGTGGTCTCGTTCATGTATTCCTCATTTACTTGGGAGTCACATGTCCATCAGCTTCTGCCTCAGTTCGTCCTCGAACATCATTTTATTGAGAGAGGTACCGCTTTGATACCATTCGATCACCACCCATGCCCAGGATTAGAAATTCAAATTTGGCACATGATGACCCTAGCATTCCCTTGCAATATGGTCATATTACTTACTCCTTGCTTCTAAGACTGAAGACTATCCTTATACATCAACACAAGTCCTTTCAACATGTTTTGTCCTCATTCATACGCTTAGAAAAATTCTCAGGTCACCCAACATAAAATTGCTCCAAACAAAGCACGCCAAATTAACTTTGAGGTTTCTATAATTGAGCTACCAGAAAGGAAAGTGCACCTTGTTGGTACAAGTAGTAACTTTCAGTTCTTTTAAATATTTCTTAGTCATCTTATCCTTAAGATCGCTTTCATTCGGATGTGGTCTCAGTTCATTCATGTACCCCTCCTTTACTCAAGTGTTACAATAAAGTTCTTGTATACTGCAACGTCGAGCATTTTGATTCAATTTTCCATTCAATGGGATTGGATAGCTTCCCATGTGGTTTCTCCATGAGATGCACACAGAAATACGTGTTATCTGAATATATGCCAAGTAACCACTGGCTTGTAAACTCATGCATATACTTCCTACCATAACAAAGTTGAAAACTGTCAACAATTACATCCTATTTCATGCATGGATTTCTTAAAATTGTCGCCAAGATGTGTCTATGGGCATGCCTATCATCCTCTGGATAGAGAATACCGAGTGTCTCAAGAGAGAGATGGGCAAGGCAGGAAGTTGACAGAACTACCCCTGGACAAAATTGTCTCTCTCCCATGGTTTCCTAGCCTATGAGAAACCCAAAACCTTATCAAGTCACAAAAAATATCTGAGCACTTGTTTTCTTCAACCTTATTTTGTTTTCTA
Organism: Cucurbita pepo subsp. pepo; assembly: GCF_002806865.2. Classification (NCBI taxonomy): domain Eukaryota; kingdom Viridiplantae; phylum Streptophyta; class Magnoliopsida; order Cucurbitales; family Cucurbitaceae; genus Cucurbita; species Cucurbita pepo. The sequence continues at coordinate 4,837,442 of NC_036653.1, forward strand.
CGCAGAAATCTGAGCTTCCAAGGATAAAAAAGTCATCTCAGCAAGATTAACGGCTTACAGGCTCATCAAACCATCATGGAAAACAAATAGACTAATACTTTCTTTCATCTGTAAAGTGAAACTCGTGGATATTAGGCAGGAAGTCCCTCGTTAAGGCTAAGAATACTCAAAACAATTTGAACCTATAAAGTATAAGCTATGACAAGGAGGCCATCTCACAACTTAGATCAAAAAGCTTGTTAGAAGCATTAAGTATCACATCATGTAAACGTAGCAAAAATAAAGATTATACAACCATTACAGAATGGGGAACTCAAAGTTTAGGATCATCCTAGCCGATCAGATTTATTCAGCCATTTAGAACTTGTGGGATAGAGAACATTAAATGAAAAATATATTCAATGACAAGTTGCATCGTGTTATTCTCTCTGTCAGCAGAAAAACTGAGACCAATTGAGTCTGATCAATGACGCAGAAAATCTAAATAAGTAATGAGTTAATACATATTCCTGATAGGAAAACCATACCACTTCGAGAAGGGCATCAATTGAGAAACTAAAAATAAATGCATCATTCAATTGTTTGTTCAAACGTCAACAAAGATGTGAAGCTCTTTCAAGCAGACATCATCGAGAAGCTATAAGCAATTCAGCATACTGAAGAAAGCAGTGATGCTAATGGATGAGATGGGGATCAGATTGAAGGGACCAGACATTTGCTAAGTCCAACGGTACAAACATTTGTTAGGAGTGCATATCATTCAGGATCTCAAAATGGACAAATACAACTACTATTAATGAAAGGGAAAAATTCAGCCTGACCCATGTTAAGTGCTGCAAGCTGTATAAATTATCTAAAAACAAGTTCATAAGTACCTGTACCTGTACCTGGCCTGAGATATAATCTTTGTTAGCACTGTTCTGTTTTTTTTTCACAGCGTCCTCTAACTGGCCCGGCATTGACGTAATATTCTCATTTACTTTGTTGCATGGTAAAAGTTGAAATGCAAAACTATAGATAGCAAGGTATGTTGGGGATTGTTGGGAGGGAGTCCCACATTGGCTAATTTGGGGAATGATAATGGTTTTGTAAGTAAGGAATACATCTCCATTGGTATGAGGCCTTTTGGGGAAGCCCAAAGCAAAGCCATGAGAGCTTATGCTCAAAGTGGATAATATCATACTATAGTGGAGATTCGTACCTGGCGAGGACAGGGGGAGGAGAGCCAAGGCCGCAGGTAATTTGATGATTGAATTGGCAAAATGCCAAGAATACGTGCTTTATGAGAAAGAAGGGAGGGTATGTGTTTGACTAGCCAGTTAACATGACTGGGAAGCATCTTTGTACATATGGGAACTAAGGAAGTTACAAAAAATATAAAGCAGATGGTGGCGGCAGCGAGAGTTATACAAGTACTGAACTAGGTAGAGGGAGATCCATAGATCTAATGAATGATCTGACAACTTGTACTTTCACCCTCTTATTTTGCTCACTAAAGTTCAGAACTCTCTTTATGTTACATAGCATGACAATTGAGCAGTGAGGCCGGATAACAATGATACAAGCTACTCTCTAAGGCTCAATGAAACAATTTTCATCATAGCACCTCACAATAAACCATTTCCCATAAAACAAAGCTACTGGAAAAAATCGTCGAATCCTCCTCCGATTCCTTATTATAACGTTTTTCTGACCAATTCTCATGGCTTTAGGAATGGGCACCTAAGCTAAGGCCTAATCGAATTTCTTTTTTCAGTGGGGGTTCGTTTTCAATAAGCAATCAATCCCGAACTAGCTTCTTTACGAACTGGCTTGACCCAACCCAAATATCCAAGCGGGCTCAATGAGAAGAGACCCCCCACACTCTCTAAAGAGCAGTTCAACATTTACGTAAGGTTATTTGAGAAATGCTCAACTTGTGGTCTCTATCCAGCTACATCCAACACCTTTATACAACCCTTCCCTTCTCACAAATTCCCTCAAATGCTCTATCTCATTCCACAAGCCAAAACCAGCATACAGATTTGATAGCATAACGAATATCCCAGCGTTCGTAGGATCCAGTTCAAGTGCCATACGAGCTGCCAAATTACCCAACTTAATATTTCCATGTTCCAAGCAAGCTCGGAGTAAAGCTCCCCATAGAGGTACGTTGTGATCGCTACTTTTGATATCACTTACGAGCTTCCATGCTTTATCCAATTCCCCAGCTCTACAGAGCAAGTCAACCAAACAACTATAGTGCTCTTGACCAGGTTCCAACCCAAAAACACTCTGCATGGAGTCAAAATATTTGACTCCAAGATTCACCTGACCAGTGTGACCACAAGCTGATATCACTGTCACAAAAGCCACCCTATCTGGTTTGATCCCTTCCATCAACATCTGGTTGTACAATTCAATTACTCTTATGTAACATCCGTTTCTACCATATGCACTAAGCATAGAAGTCCACATTATAATATCCCTTTTCCCATCTTCTTTGTGTCCAAGTCCTGCGAAAACGAACACATTCCATGCTTTTTCCACCATACCACTCTTCCCATACATTTCAATTAATGTGCTTTGAAGATGAACATCACTCGAAATATCATAAACCGTTCGTAGTAGATAAGCATGCACTTGCTTACCTAAAGCAATTGCAGATAAACCAGTGCACGCACGTAAAGAAGCTGATAGAGTGAACTGGTCATACTTCAAATTCAAAACGTGCATCTTCCGTAGCAATTCAAGTCCATCAATCCACATGCCAGCGTCGCCGTATCCAGCCAATAGTGCATTTGCGCACACCGTATTCTTCACAGGAATTTCATCGAACACTTTAACTGCATCATTAATCAGCGAATTTTTTGCATACATATCGACAATCGCACTCCCCACAAAAACACTACATAACCAACCTGATTTCCCCACGAAGGCGTGCATCTGTTGTCCATACACCGCATTCTGAACAAGAGAACAAGCACTCAAAGAGCTGCAGAGGGCATACGTATCGATAGGAACCCCATTGGAATGCATGAAAGACAACGCTATTAACGAAAAATCTGGAAACCCATGTCGATAAAAGTCAGAAATCATTACGTTGAAGGTTAAAGAACTTCTGGGAATTATGCATTTGAAGAAGCTGCTTAAGCTTTGCGCATCAAAATTGGGGACGATTTGGGAGTAGGATAGTATAAGCTTAGAGTGAAGATCTGGGGAGGAAAATTGGAAGTGGGTTCTAAGCAGTTGGGCGTGAAGCTTCTTAATGGCTTTGAGATTTTGGATTTGGGAAGAATGGCGCAAAAAACTGGCGAAGGAATCGAGACTTCGTCTAATATGAAAATGGTGAAGGTTCGACATCGAAAGAATGGAGGAAGCAACAGGCAGGAGGAGGGGCATTTGGCAGTCTTTTGCTTTTATAATCAGGGGTAGTTTCGTCAATGGAGCAATATCGTTATGACAGTTGAGAAGCTACAGTTATGATCCATTTTGCAAGCAAGAACAAATTAAGCTTGCTGACGAGGATTTAATTTTCAATATTTTAAAATTAAGTTTATTGGTTTTCAGGCTAAATTAATAAAAATACATTTGATTTTTATAGCATAGCAAATTTATACCGTAACTTTCAAAATCATTAAATCAACCTACAACCATTTAATGGCTTTTTTTTTTTTTTTTTTTTTTTTTTTTTTTTTTTTTTTTTTTTNATATTTGAGTTTAGTATCAAGCAATTTATTTTAATTAAAGTAATCGAAAATTTTAAGTTGCGGTAAAAAATTATACTTCACCAAATCTCTCAGTTTAATATTTAGACCCGTAGATGTTATTTAACTTGCAACAATTAGGGTAACGGTGACTCATCTTAAATATGGTGGGAATCTCCATTTGAATGAAAAATAAGGAAGTGAGTGGGGAGGGACAAATATTATATTTCTCGTCTCAAACCCGCTCATTATATATATATATATAAATATTGAAAACGACTTATTTATATTATATTATAATATTGAAATGCAAGTTTTTAAAAATTATGCAGATATTTAACATTTTTTAATAGAAATTAAATTAAAAAATAAAAATAATCCATTGAATTTTTTTTTAAAAAAAATTTATATATATATGAAATTCAGGCAAGGAACTCGACCTGCAAAACAAAAAAAAAAAAAAAAATAATAATAATAATAATAAATGAAAAATTGTGTGAAAATAAAAATTGAAATAGGAGGAAGAAACGGGGATAGATAAGGCTTCTCCACCCTGTGGACATCTATATTTACATCTACATTGAATTTCTCCAAATCAAATTGCGTTTAATTAAAAGTGTAGATAGAATATTCATTATCAGATCAATTGCTCGTTGCTCCGTTAACATTGTTGATCCAAAGAATAAGTAACATAAATTTGGTTAAGAAAAAGATCAAAGGTATGGGAAAGAAATCACGGTAACCATTCTTCTCATAAAACCCTTGCCACAAGAGGTTGACTAAAAAAAAAAAAACTCAAAATGCACCGTTTAAGAACTTTTTTTCCCATATCAATTGGAGAAGAGAACGAAACATTCTTTATAAGAGTGTGGAAACCTCTTCCTAGCAGACACGTTTTAAAAACTTTGAGGGGAAGTTCGGAAGGGAAAGCTCAAAGAGGATAATATCTACCTAGTGGTAGATTTGGGGTGTTACAATGACACTCTGTAAATGGTTCCCATGTCAGTTTTTCGTCGTTAATGAACAATGAACTGAAAGTGCAATTCAACCACAAGTTTATGTCCGTATTTATATTGATAAATTGGTGGGAAAGGAAGATATCAAAGTTCTAAGGCAATGGAGGAAGAAGCAGGTTGGGTTGGGGTCTGGTTAGAGCAGAGTTCACAAGGGTTTCACATGGCTCTGTCTTTCAACTTGCAGTTTGGGCTCAGGGCTGAGAGGGTATCAGTGTCCCATTTTGGTCCTGAACAGTGTCCTACAGAATCAGCCATTACTCAATTTGAGGACCAGCAGAAGATTGGAAAGGGACAGCTAGGTGGGTGAGAACCTTAAATTTAGGGGCACAGTTAGGAGGCTCTTGGTTATATGGAGGGTGGGGAGAGACCAAATATGTGAATGGTGTCCAAGGAAAGCAACTGGGAGTGGGTGCAAATTGAAAGCAAGCCAAAAAAGACAATTGTATGAGCTAACGTTTACATACAAAGGCAACAGAAAGCAGATTCTCTCTCATGTGGAAATGAATGCTACATGATTTTGACTCTTTTTACTGTTGATTGAAACATATAAAAAGGATATTTGTCTTTCATCTCAAGCAGTGCCATTTTTTTTTCCTATAATAAAGTAGCAAAAGAAGCAGAAATACGTTAAACGCAGAAAGTTGGGACCATATGAACTCACAGTGGTAGTTGGTGAAGTAAGTTTAAAAATCTTCTTTCTACTCTGCATAGACTCAAAAGAGGGTATGGGGAGTTATGCAGCTGTATGAACCACATGATTTCCTGATCAATGGAGGATGAGCTCAGCAAATATCCATGGTTGTCTGTCCAAATAGAGAGTTTTGAGAATGATTATGAATTATGATCGGAGAGAGATATTTAGTCTAAGAAATGCAAAGAATGACTCAATATATTGATAAAAAAAAATTGAAATTCTATTAAATGCATTAATTATATGGGACGTGGTGTGAGACATACTTGTCTGACGAGCCACATGGAATTTTCAGCCAAATACAGTAAATGTCATGTGTATGGGTTAAAAACATAGCAAACCTACAAGTTCGGTGTGAGATCCCATATCGGTTGGAGAGGGGAACGAAGATTCCTTATAAGGGTGTGAAAATCTCTCCCTAACAGACGCATTTAAAATTTTTGAGGGGAATCCTAGAAGGGAAATCTCAAATAGGATAATATCTGCTAGAAGTGGGCTTGGGTTGTTACAAATGGTATTAGAGCTAGACACTGAGCAGTGTGCCAGCGAGAACACTGGCCCCCAAGGGGGGTGGATTGTGAGATCTCTTATCAGTTGGAGAGGGGAACGAAACATTCCTTATAAAGGTGTGGAAACTTCTCCCTAACAGACGCATTTTAAAACCTTGAGGAAAATCCCAGAATGAAAAGCCTAAATAGGACAATACTGTTTGCAGTGGGCTTGAGCTCTTTCGAACAAACTGGAATGAATCCAGTTTAAATTAGGGAAGGCTCCATTGTTCATTATAAATAGATGGCCTTAGAATAGTGGATAAGCTTCCAGACATCTATAGCTATTCTTACAAGAAACAATTTGATCTTAAAAAGGTGTTTTAAAATTAGAACTAATTTAATAGCAAACTCAACTTTTAGGACATCATGTTGCATGTGCCCTCTAGAACCATATGAATATGATTCCACAAACAGAATGCTTAGAATGGAAATAAAGATGCACGTTTTAGCTTGCTTGCTTGTGCCAAGAGATATATATATCAGCAAAGGCCAAGAAATCACAAATGTATTACAGAGAGAATATTACCCTTTTCAAATGTAGTGATTTGTGAAGAGATATATGTTGTCAGAGTTGAGCAGAAGATGCATGAAATAAACTTGCTGCTTTCAAGATGGAAATATTAGATGGAGATGTCATGCTTTGATGAAGTTCTGTACTAAATAAATCGTTTCACTAGGTGTAACAGGAATAAACAGCTGAAGGCAAAGCAGTGTCTCAATATCCTCTACCTACCTTTAGCGCGTCTCCTCCACAAGATCTTTATAAGCTATTATATCCATGAAAGCTCTGAAATTAAAATTCTCGTCAGCTAACGTCATCATGTTTCTTGAATGACAAAGGAAGGTTCCAATGATAATGAAAGAAAACCAGAATGACCACAGCACAGGAACTTGTTCCACCAAGCTACCCATCAATGTCAGACTTGACTTTAATGCCAAATTTAGTCAGCTAATACAAGAAATTTTCATCTGTATTGCCAGTTCATAAAATGAAATGAGATACTAGGCCAAAAGTCATCTAAACAAACTATTCTAGTTACTAACTCTAGATTTGATCCTATAACGGTTTTGTTGTATTTGGCTGTCATGCTGGAGCCAAGTATCTGGAAGGAATATGCTATAGTTAAATGGTCAAACTTGTGATGCAATCAATAATTCTCTAGAACTGTTTGCCAAAATGAAGTCCATGTAAAAAATGGAATTGATATCTCAATGGTCCTTGATTGCTCAAAATCTCTGTTACGAATTCAACTATTTAGAAAAATGATGAATGAATGTAGATTAAGAATTGAAAATAAACCATTCACGTTGAACTACATCCTCAAATATAACATGAAAATGAGAAAGGTTGACATAAAGGGAAGTACTTCCATGGAAATAATCTCTTCCTTTTCTGACATTAGCAAGCTTAATTTTGTATACATCAACTGGGGAGGTAATTTGACTCTCCCTCAAAAAAGTGTACAACGGAATGACACTGATCTACAAGTGACTAATCTAACAAATATATCTTTTCTCATGGCTCACTTAGACGAGAGATGAGATGAAGGAATGTATCATCGCTGCAAGGAATAGTAAGGCCTCCCATAGGATGATTGTAACCAAATTCTTCTCCAACTCGACTTAACAAGTCCTTGAAAAATGGCTCGTTCAAGTAAGTAATTGGAATCACAAACCGCTTCTTTTCGCTTTCCCCTACATAAACTGCACAATAACCTTTGCGGATTGCCGACGATTTGTTGTGTGTTGTTAGAGAAGAAAGTCCAATATTTTGCACAGCATTTACCACTCTTGCCAAATGGAAACCCATGGTTTTTTGTTTTTCTCTAAGGAAGTTGGAAGAGTTGAATTTTGGAATGTAGAAGTAGAACAATAGCAGTTGAGAGAAAAAGGGAAAACTTGGTGGTGAACTGGAAGTTTGAGAATTGAGTTGCTTGGGAATTGAAAACATGTATATATAGATTAAAAAGGGAGACGTGGCCACTAGCTTGCTCTAAGAAATGAGTGGTAAGACATCTACGAATGGGGCCAACTAGGAGGCATGTACTTGTGAAGTATACTGTGTCACATGGTATTGTACTCTAGATAATAATCTTCAGCTACTTGGAAAATAATATCGGGAAAACAAAGTCACCTAACATTTTGGTAAACCCCGCAAATACTGGACCCATTTGAGCTGAAAATTGTGGCCGAGTGAAAGCTCGTTAGTTAAGTTAAGCACATTACATAAGCAATCGATAATACTTTTGTTAGAGAAATGGCTGAGACAACAAAACCGTCCCCCTAATTATTTGCCATGCCAACGAATAGCAGGGAAACATTCATTTAATGGAATATATTGTTTGTCTAAATGGAAAGAAAGCCTATATAATTAAAAAAATCTAAACCAACTGGCTCAAGATATGAACAAAACCAAAGTTGGCAGCTAATCTTTGATGACATATTAGTACAGCTATTGGAGTCTCACAAACCAAATCGATAAGCCTAGACAACAAACATATTCAAGATGGTTATAACATAGCTGGAAGTGGAGAAAATTTTACCAGATGCAGATTGAGAGATCCTGCCTTTTTGAAGTTCACATGAAAGCTGACCGGCAACATTCCCTCTCAATGAGTGGATGTCCAAGTTCTGAACATTTAATGAGATCTTAATAAGAAAAAAATAAGCATCTATTAGGGATCAAGCATTTTTTAGCCAATAATTAAAAATATAGATTGACCATTTCCTTAACTATTGCTTTTCAAAAGATTGTCATTCTTAAGTTATGGACTAACTGAACAATATGAAAACATCAAGCATGGTGCAAGCTTACTCCAATAACTCTTGATGTTGAGGACAGTGCTTGTAGACGTAGAAAACTCGGTTTCCTGTTCGGTGGGGGCATCTGATGGATACAAACCAGTAAAGTTATAATAATATTGCTGAACAGGAAGTTAGTGAGGAGGATTTGAAGTGCCTATACGAGAGCCAAGACAGTTTATTGTACAAAGGTGAGTACCTGATGTACAATCTGGAGTGTACTTCGTGGTGCCCTCGTTTCTCAGCTACTATTGCATTGGGCAAATGATGCAGCAACTTGTGATTGAAAGTTTCTTATCACATTGATTTTTTTGTCTGTTTATTTTCTTGGTCACAGCATTTGATTTTTGGTTTTCCTTGACCACTTGTTTTCTTCTCTAATATCTTCCCATTAAACAGTGGATGTGTACCATCAGAAGCTGCGCCAAATGAGAAAACGAGTGTGTTTCAACCAATTTTGCAACCCCATGTGAGCCTTGATGATGTAGGTCCAACCAGACACCTACTTTGATATTCTTTTGTTCACACCTCCTCTTCCTCACTCTCTATATACATAAAAACCAAATGAACAACCATCTTCCAACTCGAACTGCAGATAGATTATCATCCCAAGTATTGCAGATTTTTACTTCAAGATCAACATCGGCCACAACGACTGACAGTTGCTTGTTCTTCTTTCACTTCAAGAAGATTTAAAAATGGGAATCCGTTTGCCTTCAATTCTTCTTCCTACCAAGCAAATTCTCAAAATGCAGGGCGCTTCTTCAAAAGTAAAGTCCAATATTCCCAAAGGACATATTGCAGTCTATGTGGGGGAAATCCAAACAAGGAGATTTGTGGTTCCAATTTCTTATTTGAACCATCCTTCTTTTCTAAACCTACTAAAAAGGGCCGAGGAAGAGTTCGGATTCAATCATCCAATGGGTGGTCTGACAATTCCCTGCAGAGAAGAGACCTTCATTGATCTCACTTCTAGGTTGCAGATATTATGAGAGATGGAGAAGAAAGATCAACCATCCACACAGTTTTGCCAACCTGTTTTTTTTTTTTTTTTTTTTTTTTTTTTTCAACTTGTCCTAGTCATAGTAGAATATCAATGTATAGGAAGTACATCAAAATGACTGTATTTAGGGTGGAAAACTGATCTTCCCACCTGAAACGGCAATAGCACATAAAAACTGCAATTGCACCGAGCAGTAAAGTGACTTTTTTTTCAAAGAGAAAACTATGCCCCATCAACGCATTCAATATATATGCCATTTTTCTCTCTGAATTACATCGAAGTTCTCATATTCTTATGTTGAATGCAATTACATGGATGAATCTTGAGTAGGAATCCCAGATTGAAACAACTGAAAAGAATATATTTAACGTAAGTAAATAATAATAATAATAAATAAATAAGAACTTTAAAGTGCCCCTCCCAGAAACCAAAGCTTTTTGACTTGTCATCTTGAAGCAATTAACTCTCTTTATGTGTTGAAATCGTATCTAATCTGTTATCACGACCTAACCAAATAGGATTTTTTTATACTGAAATTGTGAAAATCTAATCTATTATATGAATTTTAATCTCCATTATTACGGTGCTTTGCAGTGTTCTCAATGTAAAAAAGAGAGAGAGAGAGAGAGAGAGAGAGAGAGAGATCCTGAGAAACAGGCCTTGTTATTATTACACTTCCATATGTTCAAAGTTTCAGTAAAAAAATGCAATGCAGGTTAATCCATATCGGCTGGCATGGAAGCTGCTCAAAATTTAATTACATTGAAAAAGAAATATAAGAATAACCAGAAACAATCATTTTAAGATAAAATTTACTGATGCTTATACAATGTATTTGTCTACTTCGATGCTGGTGATTTGAAGAACTATGAAACTGAAGTTCTACCGAAGACGATAAACAGATTAATAGNGTAACAGAATAATACAAGATTCATATGAGTTCATAAAAAATTGGACTATGTTCTATTTTATGTAGACTTCATATATTCTAATCTCTATAATGAAGGTGATTACACAGTCCTTTGAAACTATTTTTCAAATGAAATTCATGCAGAAGAATAACATTAGTATCTATCTACGTTTATGCTAACGGAAAAATAATGCATAGGAGTCCAAAAATGAAAAAACATGTAAAGAGAAGAACTTGAATGGAATATCTTCATTTTCTAAGATTTGAATATCTAATCCAGTATACACCATTTGGGGAGGCATTTTATCTCTCCCTCAAAAATCTGTACAGAAGAATGGTAAAATCGAATCTACCAGATTGTGTCTAACCAATATATCTTCTTTCCCAACTAATTCAAATGAGAGATGAGATCAATGAATGTATCATCATTGCAGGGAATGGTGAGACCTCCCATAGGGTGATTGTAACCAAATTCTTCTTCAGTTTGACTGAGCAAGTTTTTGAAAAATGCTCGATTCAAGTAAGCTATTGGAATCACAAATCGCTTCCTTTGGTTCTCTCCGACATAAACTGCACAATAACCTTTGCGGACAACTGATGATTCTTGGTTTGTTGCTAGAGAAGAAAGTCCTAGCTTTTGCACAGCATTTACAGTTTTCGCAAAATGAAAACCCATGGTTTTGTTATTCAGAACAGGAAGTCAAAGTATTTAGAATGAGAAAACTTGGAGGGCGGTTGAAAGTTTGAGATCTGGGTTGCTTGGGACTTGAAAACATGTACATATAGAAGAAAGATGCCGACATTAGCTTGTTCTAAGAAATGGGAGGTGAGAAATCTTTGAATGAGGCCTACTAGAAGGCAAGTGCTTGTGAAGTCTACTGTATCACATGGTCCTGTCTCCCAGATAATAATCTTCCGATATTTAAGATATAATATTGGGTAAACAAAGTCACCTAACTCTTTGGAAAACCAGCCAATAGAGGACCCATTTGAGCTGAAAATTGTGGCCAAGTAAAAACTTAATGACGCTAAGCACATAACAAAACCAATAGTTGATCACTTTTGTTAGAGACATGCCTGAAACATCTAAACCATTCCCCTTACTTTTTGCCTTGTCAGCATACAACATGAGCACACCATTTAATAGCATAGATTATTTCTGTCTGAATGTATTGAATATCAATCTAATTAGAAAAACTAAATCATCCGGGTGAAAATATAACAAAACCGGACTTGGCAGCTAAGCCTTTGTAATATGTATATCAGTACAGCCGTTGGAGTCCCACAAAGCTGAACCTGAATGAGACAATAAGGTTAAACATAGTCAGAAGTAGAGAAAAAATCCACTGTTCTTGATCCAGATTGTGAGATCCTACATTCTTTTTTCCCTTCTTCTTCTTTTATTGCTCAACAAGCCTATGTGAAGTTCACATGAAAGCTGACCTACATTGTTTTCTCATAATTTTCTCACAATGAGCATATTGGTTGTGAGCTGTAAAACCATTAATATTTTATTTTATTCTTGATACGATATTTTCCTTTCATGTATTATGTCTTTCTCCTATATCTTACACTTGAATAATTGGAATAAAAATATTTTGTTTCATTCAAATCTAGATGGATGGATGGAAATCGTTGATACCGCATTTTAAATATATCTTTGAATTTTCAAATATTGCATTAATACCAACTTTTCAGAAAAGTTCAAAAATGTATTTACTACTACAAAAACTATTTATCTAAACCCCAACACTTCCCCCTTCTTCCATTCTCCCCTTGTAGATTTTCCATTCTCCTCTTGTAGATTTAGGTTCAAGGAACTTTCTTCCTTGCCTAAGGTATCAACCAAGCTCTACTTCTTAAATAACCATTATCACGAGTCAGATGTTTCGAATTGATGAACACAAACTCACATATATCAATTCTCTTTACCATCCATATACTAATAGTAAGGGTATTTTTAACCTTTTTTTGAAGTTTAAGAGTATTGGTGAAATTTTAGGAAGTTCAGAAGTATTTTTTTAAACAAAAGAGTAAGGGTTTTCGTCAAAAACTAACCGTAAGTGTATTGAAAAAAAAAAATTAGGGAATATTAATGAAATATTGAAAAGTTTAGAGGTATTTTCAACATTTTAGTCTTTTTCTTTTCAAGTTATTCGGGTGTATTTAGATCCTTGTATAGAAAAGTCCATATGAGCATACTAATCTTCTTGGGACTTTTGGATTTTCGAACAGCTGTGAGCAAGGCTTTCAGCATAGGAAAAATAATATCAAGCTCCTTGGTCAGTCACTTGACCAAAAACAACTTGAAGGATCAATCTTGTAAACTCTTCCATCAACTTTTACTTGAATACTAATATCTTCCGGAAAACAAACTTGAAGCATCAATCTTCCAAACTCTTCATCATCCTTGACTTGAATACTAATATCTTCTAGATTTGCTAGACTGACTTAAACCTATAAAATGACTATATACCATCATTTTTGTAGCAAGTATAAATGATTTGGTTGACATTTTCTCTTAATTTTAAGAGAGGTAGAAGTGCTAACTAAAGACAATTCATATAGAATACGCAAATTCCTGTTTGGTGGTGCAGTAATAGATACAAACCAGTAAAGTTGTATGATGATATTGCTAATTAAAGAGTCAATTAAAAGGGACTTGAAGTGCCTATACAAAGTTGCGTATCTTATGTACATACCAAAATGTACTTTCGTGGTGGTCTAATTTCTTAGCTATTGCATTGGATCAGTGAGGCAGAACAAGTGATCAAAAGTTTCTCATCAGGTGTTTTCTTTTTTGGTCTGTCTATTTTCTTGGTCACAGCATTTGGTTTTCCGTTTTCCGTTTTCCGTTTTCCTTGACCACTTGTTTTCTACTCTATTATCTTCCATTCAAACAAGTGGGTCTTTGCAACCAGAAGTCAGGCCAAATAAGAAAAGAAGTATGTTCCAACCAATTTGGCAAGCCCATGAGAGACCTCGAATAAAGAAGGTCTCCCGGACTCCTATTTTGATATTCTTTCGTTCTCACCTTGTCTTGATCACTCTATATATAGTTCAAAACAACTTAACAACAACTCTTCCTAGTCAAATCACAGAGAACTTTCATCCAAGTATTGAAGTTTTCTACTTCAAATTCACAGCAAGCACGCTACCACCAAGATTCGCTCGTTCTGCTTTCAATTCAAGCAAGCTTGAAGATGGAATATGTTTGCATTTAATTCTTCGTAACACCAAATAATTCTCAAACTGCAGGGTGCTTCTACCCAGAAGAAGTCTAAAATTTCCGAAGTCTATTTGGGGAAATTCAGATACAGATTTGTGGTTCCAGCTGCTTACTTGAACACCACCACCCCCCACCCCCCTCCTTGGTAAAAAGGGCTGAGGAAACTTTTGAGATTCAACCATCCAATTTGTGGTCTGACAATTCCCTGCAGCATTGCTCTTACTTACTTCTACGTTGCATACATCATCAGAGATGGAGAGAAAACATCAACCCCTCCACACAGTTACCCTAACCTTAATTTTTCGTTTCTAATTCTAGAAACCAGAGTAGAACTTATTGCATTGGAAGTAAATCTAAATGACTACAGAAAGAGGGAAACTGTCGTTCCACCTGAAACGCTGACAACAGAGAAAACTTTGTCCCTTCAACTCATGAACTCCATTGTATATTTGTTTATTTCCCTCTCTGGATTCTATTGAAGTCCTTGCGGTCGATATTTTTTCCTCTTTGGTGCAATATTGACATGGGCAAACGTTGAGTGGGAAACTCAAAATTTAAATGATTTCACCAACACATTACACGACTTAAGCACGCAAATGTGATTTTCTTCCTCGGATGTTCAAGGGGGAGAGAGAGCTAAAAGATTGTATAAGCTAAGTTAGAGAGAGAAAACCTTAACGACCAACATCAGAAACCATGGTTTATCAACTTAACATGTCTACTTCAAACAAATAACTCTCTTTGTTTGCCTACATGCAATCTAATCCAACATAACCAATCATGTTTTCTTTCTTTTTTACGTCATAGATCTGCAAGTCCCGCACACAATTGTGCAGGGGAAATCAAATCGATCCGCATCATAATGGAGTTTGTTACTGTTGTGACAGACACAATTTTCTTCTCCTACAAGTGTACAAAGGAAATGGATTCCATCACTATCATAGTTTCCATCCAACACACTTCCTAGGAAACACACGAGACTCCAGCCATACCATCTGGTATGGCAGATGCCCAAAGTAGGTTCAGCCACATCCAATCAAGATATCTAAACTTAATTCTGTTCACCAACAGAGATAAAATAAACCATACGCAATCATTTTACAATACACATTCGCTATCAACTACATCCAATCAAGAAACCTAAACTTCAACCATTTTGCAATACAGGTTAGCAATACTTACTCAATGTCGTTCACTGGAGTAACATATTTTCCCTCTCTTGCTAGAATCAGACATCGATCCACCAATGTATCGGGGTACAGAAAACTGAGATAATAAATTGTAATACAATATAGCATTTGTGCATTAGGTATCTCTCAATCACACTTGGGAAATTATGAACCGACTATCGATTTCATTAATTACAATCGTTGTATGAACGTTTTCGTACCTTCACTTCAAAGAGATCAGTACAATACGAAAGGACGCGTGAAGCTATGGAAGATTAATGTCATGTCGCACCTGGAAGACAATGGCGTCGTGGCGAGCCTACAACGTACAAATTGATGATAAATTCGAACTGTGTAGAACAGATTCTAGCATGTGAGCTTGTAGCAAAGTAAAGGTATCTTGAATTGATTTGAATCGAATCAAATTTGAACAGATATGGAGTATGATTTCGCCATCTGGTGTATGTGGAGTTCTAGCTGTTTGGATTGGATTATACGATAATCTGTACAACTAATGGATTCATCGTTGTGAAGCATAATCTTTAAAAAAAAATAATAAAAAATTATATAAATATTATTTATTGTTAATGAACACACCTCCCTACCATAGTATGATGTTTCAGATCAATGGAGATAGTATTCTTTTATTATAAACTCATGATCATTCTCTAAATTAGCCGATGTGGGACTTTCATCCAACATTTGTTGATGGCTAAAAAAAAATATTTTTAAATGTTGCATTATTATTATATTATTCAATTCCAATAATAAAATAGGTATAAAATAAATAAATAAATAAATCAAATTATATGTTTGTTTAATCTTTCATATCCAAATTGGGGCAGTTGAAGCCATGTGATTCGTTCACATTCAAAGTACATACTTAAATATTTCTAATTATATTTCAATTAATATTTATTGTAGTTTTAAAATATTCCCATAAACTATTAATTATTAGTTATAAAAAACTAATAATTATTAGCTCTTACCATGTTCTTATATAAATATTTATTTATAAAAAAAAAAGGTTTATGAGTATACCATGTGCAATAATCTATAATTATAATTTTTTAAAAGATATTTTATCAATTAATAACTATGAAATAGTACATTATAACAATAATTTCTAACTAATTTTATTTAAATATTTAAAATTTATCATACTTTCGCACCTAACTTGATTTTTGAAACTGACTCAGTTCATGAATGATACATTTGACTTAAAAAGTTATTTAATGAGGTTGACAATTCATTCAGAAATTGTGTATCAAATTGTAAATAGAGATGTTCTGCCACCTATTTTCTTCCCATTCCCGGAAAATTCTCCTTTTATTCTTGCGGAGATCGGGGCGGAGAATCCCACAAAGAGATCAAGTTATTCATAGATAATTTTTACGGGTCTATTATATATTTTTTTTAAATAGTTATTTTAAAGTTTTCATTTTCAAATATAAAAATATTGTAAACAAAAAAATCCTAAAAAATTAATATATTTTATAAGCCAATTCTAAAAAAAAAATTAAAATTTAATATTAGTTTAATAATTAAATAAAATTTACAGAGTATTGAAAATATATTTATATTAAGTGGGGCGAAGAATTGGGCATATACAGGATGGGGAATATAATCCCGTCCCCGACCCCATTTATCTAACGTAAAAATTGTTCCTCACTCTCTCACCTATTTTCGTTTAAACGGAGAATCCTCTCTCCATTCGGGACCGATAAAGTGGACATCTCTAACTTAACTATAATTCTTAATCTGACTTGTTTTTCAAAATAACTCGAGTTTATTGGCAGTACATTTAATTTAAAAAAATCAATGGACTTGACAACTTATTCTAATATGGTGTGTGCCGTATCAAAACTAAATTATATATCTCGACCTGATCTCTTGATTTTTAAATCTGACTCGAGTTGGTCGTCGACAAGTGCATTTGATTCCGATAATTATTCAATTGAGTTGACAGCCTATCTTAATCAACATCACTTTAATAATGAAGTGGATATAGTACACCATTAATTAATACTATATTTTCATTAATTTCTCCATTTGGAGGGCCCTCCAATGGCCAACCACCGCTCAGCAGCCCCACCCCTTTTCCCTCCCTATAAATTCAAAACCCTAGCACTCTCAAAATCAAAATCGAACACTCAAATCACATCTATTTTTCTCTTCAATCAATACTCAGATTCAGCCATGGGATTTCGTCTTCCATCGTCTTTGATTCCTCAGGCCAAGCAATTGCTGAAGAGGAGCTCGGGAAATGCATCGGCGGTTCCGAAAGGTCATGTGGCCGTCTACGTTGGAGAGTTTCAGAGGAAGCGATTTGTGATTCCGATTTCGTATTTGAATCATCTTTCGTTTCAACAGCTTCTAAATCGAGCGGAGGAAGAGTTTGGATTTGATCATCCAGAAGGCGGTTTGACGATTCCTTGTGGAGAAGATGCGTTTATCGATCTCACTTCTAGATTGCAATCCTCTTAAATCCATGAAGAACTAGGACGATTCTCGATTTTTGCCTTTGGCTTACTCTTTTTCCTTTTTTTTTTCTTGGAGATCCTTATGTTGTTGCTGATTTTTGCATTCTGACTGATGTTAGAATGTTGATGGAACCCAATTACACTGCCTTCGGATGTGTAATTAGCGGTGTTGGAATGGTGAATTTTTCACCAAAATTTCTAATACAAATACAACTTTTTTGTATCATTCTCTTGTTTATGCTCTGATGAATTAGCATTATACCTAAAAAATTTACTGTTCAATCCAAAAGTAGCATTAAGATTCAAAGTTCTTGAAAAGTAACTATTCTGTTGACATGAACATAATAATTATGGAAAGTTTTATGAACTCCCAGGTTTTTGTTGGTCTCTGTTCATGATTTAAGACAGGCCAATCAGAAGACCAGGAACAATTGAATTAAGGGAGTGGATATTAACAACTTTCCAACTGTAGTACATTTAAATCCAAGTGCCTTACTGCGAATTGATACACAGTTCTGTGCCATACTTGTTCACAGTAGCTGTTTCTAGGCCTATTTTCAACACCAGAGGTCCATTTTTAGCCATTGGGCACTGCATTGGGTCCTCTCACATGTAGATGTTCTCCTTATTTAAGGGAGTGGATAGGGGCATGGTGACCAACCGTCCGACGACCAAGACTAGAAGCGTTGTAGAAATCCAAAACGGAGAAATACCACTGAACATTTCTAGTTCAAAATCAAAATCCAAAGCTCCAAAACCGAGAAATACCACTGAACATTATCATGAGGATGCGATCCACTGAACATTTCTAGTTTAAAATCATGAGGCTGCGATACATAATGGGTCAATCATGAGGCTGCGATACATAATGGGTCAAAATGAACAATATTCGCTAGCGGTGGACTTAAGACTGTTATAAATAGTGTTGGCAAATACAGTATTTGCTAACAGTGAATTTGGACTGTTGCAAATAGTATCGGCAGATACTGAGTGGTGTACCAACGAGGACACTGGGCCCCAAAGAGAGTAGATTGTGAGATCCCACGTCGGTTGGAAGGGAAACGAAGCATTTCTTATAAGGGTGTGGAAACCTATCCATTACAAATGGTATCAGAGTTGCAAATAGTATCGGCAGATACTGAGTGGTGTACCAATGAGGACATTGGGCCCCAAGGGGAATGGATTGTGAGATCCCACATCGGTTGGAAGGGGAACGAAGCATTCTTTATAAGGGTGTGGAAACCTATCCGTTACAAATGGTATCATAGCCAAATATTGAGTGGTGTGCCAACGAAGACACTGGCCCTTAAGGGGGTGGATTGTGAGATCCCACGTTGGTTGGAATGGGAGGGGAATGAAACATTTCTTATAAAGGTGTGGAAACCTCTACCTAACATATGCCGTTTAAAACCTTGAAGCTGACGGCGATACATAACGAGTCAAAGCGGACACACATGGCACGTTGTTGTTGGTTGTCGTGAGTCACGAGCCATCATTGCCATATCACGACGATGGGGAGAGACCGGTCTCTCAAAATATTCATCTTTTACGCACTTTGAGTCATGAAGTAACAAAACAAACGAAACTTCGACGCAATGCGGTCTTTTAGAGTCCCACAAACTACAATGTATGATAAGATTCATCTTCTACGCATTGTGGTCTCAAAATATTCATCTTCTACGCGCTTTGAGTCATGAAGTAACAAAACAAACGAAACTTCGACGCATTGTGGTGTGGTCTTTTAGAGTCCCACAAACCACAATCTATGATAAGATTCAATCCATTTTAGAGTTGAGCTAGGAAAGTCCAGCTATGCCAGCTGCTCAAAGTTAGATGCAACTCTACTTAACTCCATTAGACAGTGAAAAGCATAACTCATCCTTGTTCCATTGTTTGTCTTTACAACTCAACCAGCTGGTCACTATGATGGACTGATATGCACCCAAACACGATATAATTTTTGATTTGATGAAAATACATTATCCACCCTGTCCCTCATTCAACCTGAAAATTAGGTTCAATGATATAGCCATAAGCTCTTTCCTAGAAAGTCGATCACATGGCTGTGCAATTTCCACTAGTCTTTGTTTTGGATGTTTTTAGTGTGCGTGCGTGTGTAAGAGAGATGTAGAGTTCTTTTCTATGTTGATCAAAGCGATGAAAGGGTCTTCCTAACAACAATCTAGAACATCACTGTTACAGGCCCAAGCCTACGATCGAGTTAGGGTCTCTCGTAGGTGGAGGTAGACGGTATTTGTGTGGAGGAAGGAGAATTTTCTTTCAACCTATTTTGAATAATTGTAAGACTCAGATAGAAGGAACTTTAATACCTCTAAGTTAAAAGTACTCGAGACTAAATTGAAATTTGTTCGTACTATTTTCATTGATGTTTATGACCATTTATACAAGTTGTATAATGACCATTGCTACATCAATGGAACTATGACTCATCGTGGAGGAACACCCTCTTGAAACAAAAGAAATAACTAAAAAAATAGAAATGAAAGCATTGTCTTTACAACCATAGTTAGATCAATGGAATCATGACACAATCATGAACGATCATTCTCATGAAACAAAGAAGATAACTAAACAATAGAAATGAAAGTGGAGTCTTTACCACTATTGCTATATCAATAGAATCATGACTCAATCACGAAAGATCATCCTCCGAAATGAAGTGGAAGACTCTTTAGAATACGAAAACTGCATAAAGAAAATTTTAACTAATGGGTTCCATACATGACTGCTTCTTTTTGCCACGAGTGAAACGTGTGTACATTTGTAGTGACATTGTATCAACCGCATGTCCATTAGAAATGAAGCATGCACCACTCAGCAGTCACAAACACAAGTGAGCCTTCAAACACACAATTAGACTCTGAACATATTCATCAACCAGAGAAATCTTTTTAGAGGGTTCTCGCCTCCTCTTTAGATGTGTCGTCCACAACCACTCGAGAAACTTTTCTGCAACAAATTTAGAAATGGGATTTCATTTGCCATCATCTCTGATTCATCATGGCAGAAAGTTTCTAAAGATGGTAAACCAGGGAATGTAGCAAGAGACCCCCCTATGCAGTTTATACGGTAAAGTGGCTATGACACTAGTGTGGTATAGCTGACGAACTTTACATAACTGAGACTAAAAGAAAGGCATGAGACTTAATCTATATTCTTTTTTGTTTATACCAATGGAGATGTTGCATTACCCATGATCTTCCTCTTTCCACTCTTTCCAAGCTAATGTAGGACTTTAGTTGCATTCCAACAATATATTTTCTGTCCAATGCAAATTGAGTGGTGAGTTATCTTTGGATGGAACCTAGTAAGAGGTTGTGATGTATCAAATAACCCCATCATTCTAATATGAACCAAGATTGTTCCAAGGGTTTTGTTGGGTTGAGCCATCCGTATTTTGTAACAGCTCACACTGCTAGCAAATATTGTTCGCTTTAGTCTATTACGCCTCGCCATCAACCTCACGGTTTTAAAGCACGTACTAGAGAGAGGTTTCCACACCCATATAAAGAATGTTTCATTCCCTTCTCCAATCGATGTGGGATCTCATAACTACGACAGTCCAATCACAGTTCCAAACTGAGAGGCTCCATGACTAGGAAAGGAAGACTAGGAAGCAATGGTATGGGCCAAATCAGATATCAGAGTCCAGGAATGCAACAGTTGGGTCTTTCATTATAAGCAGATCACATGGAGATCATATTTTCTTTTTTTCAATTTCCATGTGAAGCACTCTGCCTTGAAGCATTCAATTCTGTGCAACAGCTTGGGCTGCGAGGTGGGTTGGAGTAATGTTTCTGAGTTCAGCAAAGCCATCTGAAGAATTATACTCAAACACCCAACCAAGAGTCTTAGCCATTGAACATAAGTAGATAATTAAGTTGATCCGTAATGATTCACACCTTCAAAGAACTTTTATTTTACACAATCTCAGCATTGAACTGATAGTTTTCTAGAGGTTTAAGGAAATAAATCTCAGCATATAACTTACCTAATATCATCCCATAAATTTAACTCCCATCTAAATTTTCAAAAAGATTTCTACTCCAAATAGTTTTGAATCGAAAAATGACAAGGCTAAGTGTGTTTTTTTCAAAATCGTTTAGCCAACACTTGATAATCAAATCCCTACACCTCCAACAAGTAATAGACAAATTTCCATTGATCAGGATTCCAATTTTGAAATTACCCTCAGACAACAAAACTTAACAACACTGATGGCCTGAGCTGTGTAGGAAAAAGAACTAAGACTTGCATTATCCTCCATACAGAACAGAAATAGGTAAATCTTAATGACTAGTAAATAGATGATAAAAAAAAAATCAATTCCCTTTTACCCTTGGCAAGGAGACTCTCTTCATAAATAAATTGTGTGCTGTTTGCCAAAAATCTTTCCAATCAATGAACAAAGAAAAACATTATAGGGTAAAAACGTGTTCAGCAGCAACAGGGAACCAACCTAAGCATAACTAAAGATCAAAAACTTTCTTACTGACACCAACAAACACCATTGTAATAATCAACTTGAACTCACGTGCTTCTGGACAATGTGAAGTGCCTCGTGATCCTCCCCAAAGTCCTGGGGGTAGAGATTCAAAATTCAAGTAAACAACAAAAATTGTATTGAAAACAAAAGAACATGGAATAGATCATTTTCTCCATAGGTGATGGACACGGCGCGTACCTTAACAACGACACATGAGCACCCGACGACCTTCCTAGCCTTTCCTTCAGAATCAATCTTGCATAGCTGCATTGGAACAAATGCAAAGAAAATGAATACGAATATTCATCGTGAACTCAGATGAGGGAAAGTGTTTCGTAGTAGTGCTGGTATACACATATTAATTGGATCTTGAAATTAAAATCAAGCATATGATGTAGAATGCAAATATTACAAGCAAAAACGAAGAGATTATATCATGTTTAAGTATCAAAAGGTAAGAACATTTAGCCAAGCATTGGCAGGTATAGGTTCAATCATAGTAAAAAAACCCAGCAAAAGTTAAACCAATTTTATCTCCATGGCTAGATAGAATAAACACTTACACCAGCCCACTCGCCAAGGGTCTTTGCACTTGGAACTGTCATCAAGTTCACATTGTGCTCCGCACAAAGTGCCTTGACAAGTTTAACGTAATCTGGCTGGTTGCAGTCTTCTCCCAAGACGCAGAGCTGAGCAGCATGCTTCTCAATTGCTTTAGCACTCTCATGTAGGCCTCGAACAAGCCCACCATGAGCTAATGATTTTCTAAGAACAAGCTGCAAAGCAGTCTCAATGTCCATCGGCTCACCGAGAGCTGGGGCCGGAGCCTCGACAACAACTGCACCTTCATCACTGCATAAGAAATCTAGTTAATCAGGCAATTGAGGGCAATACATGGCGATTTGCAGCAACTACTAAGCCAACAACAACAGAAATCTCAATACTAATTCACTGCTAGACAGGAACAACAAAGATCTTGGCTCCTCAGTCACTATCTATCAATCCACACACGAATCACGTATTCTATATGGCCTAAGCCCAAAACAAGTTACCATTCACAGCCTTTTTCATATTCACACTCCAAAATAGTGGGCATTCGAATAATTGATTACAAGGCATCGCCAATAACTAATACACAAATGAAGCAATACAAAAAACGAAAGAACGGGCAGGCATTCAACAACTTCAAAATAAAAACAACCATGAGAATTTAAGGGGAAAGTTAGCAGCCAGTAAAATAAACAAGTTTCAACTCACGCTGACATTTTTCTTCTTGATTTCAAGTTCTTTACTCCTTCCTGTTGCACACAAACGCAAAACAATAATCAGAAAAATGAGGCAAACAATATGAACAGAAGCATTTACGAAGGGGAAGAAGAAGAGGAAGGATAAGGATAGAAGACGACTTGAGAACAGCGTAGAAACTGATCGAACCGGAGATCAACGGCGCAGCGAATTAGGTCAAGAAGAAGTGGGGGTTTTATGAAGAAGAAGTGCGGATAAAATGCGCCGATGGAAAAACCCTACTTCTGGGTTGGAGACCTAGCCCTGTTCGGTTTGGTTCGGTCGAAAAACGAACCATAATATTCGGTCAGCAAACCGATGGCTGAGTTAACTTTCTATATAAACCGGTTTGAGTCGATCGATTTTGGTTCGGTTTTTAGGACTTTTTATTATAAAAAAAAAAAAAAAAAAAAAAAAATTATTGGTTATTTTAAATAAGCCAACGAAAATACCTGCCCAAAAAATCCTGTAATTTTGGAGTATTTTTAACAAATATTTTATAAAAAAAAATCAAAACAAGTAATGGGAAAAATATTTGAAATACAACTTACAAAATTATAAAATATAAATGTTAATTTAAAATTTATACAAAATTTAAGATTTAAGGAGAAAAAAAAAACTAGTAAATCAAAACTAATTAATATTAATTAAAATTTAATGCAAAATCTAAGATTCAAATTCGGGACTAAATTTATTGTTAAAAAAAATATATATACCTGTTAAATGTTTAAAAATAAATAATAAATGTTTAACAAATAAATATTTCAAAATATATATATATATACCTGTCCATAAGGGTGTGAAAACCTTCTCCTAGCAGACGCGTTTTAAAGCGAAGCCCGAAAGAGAAAGTCCAAAGAGGACAAGATCTGCTAGCAGTGGATCTGGATCGTTACAAATGGTATCAGAGTCAGTCACCGGACGATGTGCCAACCTTCTCGTTGTTCCCCAAAGGAGAGTAGACACGAGGCGGTGTGCCAGTAAGGACGTTGAGCCCCAAAGGAGGTAGATTGGGGGGCGGTCCCACATCGATTGGATAAAGCCCGAAAGGGAAAACCCAAAGAGAACAATATCTGCTAGCGGTGTATCTGGGTCATTACAGAATTAATGATCCAATAGTCCAAACCAACTCAACTAAAATTTTTATAGTTGGGTCGGATTGAATTCCCTGATTGATAAGAATAATTTAGTAAATAAATTAAGTCTAAAAAATGTCTTGATTCAATCTAACTCACGACAAAAGAAAAGGCCGTGGAGACAACAGACTCACTAGTCAACCGGTCCGGAGAAAATCCGCTTGCTCAAAATCTGTCCCTTCAATTATGTAACAAGACGTCCACAAGATGATCCTACCTTATATTAGTAAATTATTTGCAGTGTCTACGCCGCACATTCCAAACATAAACGCTCCAAGTGTGTACCAACTTGGAGATACCAGCCCTCGGCCACAAACAAGAATTTTGTGGATGTGGAGATATCAGCCCCCAAATTTGTGCCAAGTGTTGGGCGACGCCAAGCCTTTATTGGGGGCAATATCTAGTTTTCTTGACATGGTTGTAATGCTATTTGGAAGTACCTCCAAGTATCTGCGACCCACTTTGTTAAGAATATGAGCTTCATATGTTGTGGCTGATGGGGCCACCTTACCATAAATTGGTTCAAATGAGCAACCCATGTGAGCCATTGATGAAGCCAGCTTTCTTGGTTGCCTATATATAGATACCAAACAAACAGCTGATCTCCAACTTAGATCTCTCACATTTTCTCATCCAAGCATTGAAGTTTACTAGCTATAGCTACTTCTACATCCATATTCAATACCCGTTTGAAGTTCTTCGTCGTCGTCGTCGTTGTTGTTGTTGCTGTCGTCTTACTTCAATCAAATTTAGCGATGGGAATTCGTTTGCTTTCGGTACTTCTTGGCGCTGCCAAGCAAATTCTCAAGATGCAGTCTGTTTCTGCAGTATGTCAGTCTAATGTTCCGAAAGGTCACATTCCGGTTTACGTAGGAGAAACCGAGAGAAAGCGGTTTTTCGTTCCGATATCGTACTTGAGTCATCCTTTGTTCGTAGACTTGCTCGATAGGGCTGAAGAAGAGTTTGGATTCAGCCAACCAATTGGGGGTTTGACGATTCCCTGCAAAGAAGAAGCATTCATTTATGTCACTTCTAGACTGCACACTTCATGAATGATTTATGAACAAGGAGCAATTCTCCTCACAGTTTTGACAATTTTTTCCTCTTCATCTTAGTGTATAAGGAAAATTTTGTATGTAAATGGTTAGATTAGAAAAAGTGGAGAGTTACAAAGCCACTTGAACAGCCTGACAAATATCAGTTGAAATAAAAATTTGATTTTTTTTGCAAACAACGCCTTATTCACCGCTAATTATCTAACGAATATTGTTCTCTTTGGATTTTTCTTTTCGGGTTTTCCCTTAAAGTTTTAAAATTCTTGTTTTTTTATTTTATTTTTTCTTTCGAGTGCGCATCTGCTAGGAAGGAGGTTTCCACACCCTTATAAGGAATACTTCATCCCTCTCTCCAACCTATGTGGGATCTCACAATCCACCCCCTTGGAGGCCCCAATGTCATCGCTGACACACTGCTCGGTGCCGGGCTCTAATATCATTTGTAACAGCCCAAGCCCACCGCTAGCAGATATTGTCCTCTTTGGACTTTCCCTTCCGGACTTCCACTCAAGGTTCTGAGATGCGTCTGCTAGGAAGAGGTTTCCACACCCTTATAAGGAATGCTTTGTTCCCCTCTCTAACCGATGTGGGATCTCACACTATTGCACCGAGTAAAAATTTTAGCTCGGATAAATGATCCTCAAAACTTTCAAGGGCAAGAAAAAGAAAACAGCCAATGAATTTGGAGCTGTGACTGCAAATCTTAACATACTTCCATGTGGAAAAATGATGGCGAGGTGCTCGGTAAGCAACTGCTTTGACGAAAGTCCTGCAGTATGAAGCTAAGTGGATCCGAGGCTAGGGTCAGGAACTGGCCAAGCTGAAGGATATCGTGCTCTATGAAGCGAGTCTCGAATCAAGTCCAAGGTGAAATGCAAGTAGGTCCATCTGAAAACATAGAAAATGGAATGGGTCAGTTAATCCTGAGTCACGGTCCTGTTTGTTCAAGTTAATCCTGAGTCACGGTCCTGTTTGTTCAAGACATATTGCCCATAGCCACATGCCTGTTACATGCCAAATCCTTTGCTTTATATCACTTTACTGTTTTCCTTTATTGCTTTCATTAGGTATAGTTTATTTTTTGTATTTCCCAAGTATAAGAAGTTTCTGCAAAATCATATCTATTCCTGATAGACCTAAAATGCCCCAAAATGTATTATAGAGAGATACGACTAGTCGTCAATTTTTTCTAACTAGAGTTATATGTTATTTAAGCCGTTATGTTGCTTTTCAACCTTTCTTTTAATCTTACTTTCAAACCCTCTTTTAAAAATTTCTCTACCCCATTTTTTAAAAACTTTATTCTCAAACGAGGCCAGAAGCTTGAGCATACATCATCAAGTTGTAGGCGACGCGATTTTGAGTTGGTTGACTCACTCGGTGCGGAGAGTAAGTGCCGCACAATTGCTTCTAAACGTCCCGAAGGGGTGCAATCGAGACACAATGCAACTGACCTCATATGATATAGAAAAACATCAACTAAAAGCTCGTTCAAATTGGTAGGCTTCACAGTTAATCAATGCTTAATGTACTAAGCAAGGACTCAGGAGTTTCAATAATTATATGATTCTGCATATAGTTGGATCGTTATGCCAAGTTTTGGTTCCTTCTCAACCGATTTTGCGTGTTCCGATATCTTACTTAAACCACCCATCATTCCAGCAACTGTTCAGCCACGCAGAAGAAGAGTTTGGTTTCCATCGTCCACAGGAGGAGCTTCACAATTCCTTACAAAGAAGACACCTTCAATGAACGCACTGCAATATACGTACCTTGAAGGATGAAGAGCAAAGGGAAATCTGTCATATTTGTTACCATTTTTCCCCCAATTTTTCTATTCACTTGCATTTTGACTATGTAATATTCCATCCTTCATTTTTAGACTTGCTCAGTAGGGCTGAAGAAGAGTTTGGATTCAACCATCCAACCGGAGGATTGACCATTTCCTGCAAAGAAGAAGCCTTCATTGATGTCACTTCTAGACTGCACACTTCATGAAAGCTTGAGAACAAAGAGCAATCTTGCTTGAAATTTTGACAACCTTTTTCAAATCTTCTTTTTCTGTAGGAGATAAGAGTCAAATGTTACTATAAAGTGAATTTTATTTGAAAAGGTGGAGAATTACAGAGCCACTTGAACATCAATGAAAAATATCAATGGCAGTGAAACTAAGATTTTCATTTTGCAATTTCATCAACTGAAACTTTTGATCTACAAGCAACTGTCTCTTTATATGTACAGTTCCGTAAGGAAACTGATTACCAAACGAATACAAAAACAGCCAAACACCCCGCCAATTCAAGAGGGCCGGTAATCTCATTCTCAAATGATGTTCTTATACAAATTATTTCTAATCTCAGTGCATTGGTTAAACCGAAAGACATAACTACGAACTCATAGAAACCCTTCAGCTCCCCTTTTTTCACTAAAGATCAATGGACTGGAGAAAGAACTTACATTTATTTAAATCATACCCGCATATAGCATGTCAGCTATCATGCATTCAGTTTCCCCTTTTTGAGTATGCAGATACTGGTAGGGGTGCACGTTAATGGGATCGGTACCTTCCTTCAAAATAATATGGTTATCATTGTCCCATCAATCAATAAGAAAGGAAATATTACAAATATAAATAAGGAATATATGCACAATACACAATCAATAAAACAAAAGATATAAATGGAAATCCAACAAAAAAAAAAAAATGCAGAAAAGTTCAACATCATCTCCCAGCAGTTTGTTGGGAGATGGATTTTTGTATGTTGAGATGAGAAGCACCTCGTCCACTTAGTATTGCAAGGCAGCAAACATAAATTAGAACCACCTTAATGACAAGCCTCTAAGATTATAAACATCCTCCAGACACTTCGGTCCATTTATGCTGATGATGTCGCAACATTTACCATCATATATACCACATATTTTCGGACCAGTCCAAATTTTCGAATCGCTTCTAGTCATTTTCTCAATACCTGTTAATAGTTTTCAGCCAGATATGTGTATGTTTGAATATGACTTCATTTATTGGGAGAAGGGGATCCACAGTACCAGAATTTGGATAAAATTTGATAACAACTGTACTTCAACTACTAGAGCAACCCATGTGGATATCTTCAATACTTTCGTTCTTATCTCCTATATATACATACCAAATAAACAGCAGATATCCAACTCAAATCTTCTCACATATTCTCATTTAAGCAGTACAATCTACAATTTCCAGATTCATCGCAAGAGCTCAACCCTTCAAAGTCAGTCCTTGACTGTTCTTTCACTTCAATCAATTTTAGACATGGGAATACGTCTACCTTCTCTTCTCCTTAGTGCCAAACAAATTCTGAAGACACAGTCAGTATCTGTACGAGGTCAATCCAACGTACCCAAAGGTCACATTGCAGTATACGTGGGAGAAATTCAGAGGAAGCGGTTTTTAGTTCCAATATCTTACTTGAACCATCCTTCGTTTGTAAATTTGCTCAGTAGGGCTGAAGAAGAGTTTGGATTCAACCATCCAACAGGAGGTTTGACCATTCCCTGCAATGAAGAAGCCTTCATAGATGTCACCTCCAGACTGTACACTTCATAAAAGATTGAAAAAGAAGAGCGATCCAGCTTGCAGTTTTGACCACTTTTCTTTTCATTTTCTGTCTATAGAAGGTAGAGTTGAATGTCAATGTAAAGGGAATTTTTATATGTAGATGATTAGATAAGAAAAGGTGGAACGAAGCCACTTGAACATCCATGACAAATATCAGTTGCAATGAAAGTGACCATTAGAGGTATAAAACTTTCAGTTTCCTATATAAGCAAGCAAGAATCTTTGTCAACTGAAACTTTTGATTCGTAAGTTAAATTTATTTATTGATGCACATTTTCTCTGTGTCAATAATAAGCAAGTCTTTCCTTAATGTCCAGATTAAAAGTAAAAGGAAGAAACTAATCACTATATTAAGAGTTAGTCTAGTATATAGAACAAAACAAAACCAATTAACAATGTAAAAGTAGATGCTTCCCAAGTCAACCAAATGTCTTAATATTATGCAGAGAAATTGATGAGGTGGTTTATGAATTGGGGTTCCTCCGATGTATTACTTATATGATAGTCATTTTTTGATGCTCAAAGAGTATGTCCAGGACCAGACACATGTTAAAGAAGCAGATCTTCAAATTACAACACTAACTCTAGTATGACCCTTCAGATTTTTTAAGACAACATTGTGCAGATGTAACATACTTACATGTAGAAACATTGATATTGATTTTTAATGCTGCGGTTCTCAGTGATCGACTGTGCGCCGGAAGTATTGCAATGTCTGTCAAAAAAAGTGGTGATATCATAGTCATGAGCTGCCTGAAGTGGATGCAATGTAACTGACTCTATATGACAAACAAGGCGTTAATTAGTATCTCATTCCAATTCGCATGATTCACAGATGTTGAATACTAAATTTTACTAGACAAGGACTGAGAAATCTGATGATGAGAACTAAGATGTAGTTCAATATATACTTCGATGCATATGCCATTTCTTGGTTCTTTCTCAACCTATACATCAACTTCAATGACACAGCAATGGGAACTTCCATAAAAAGGCAATCCAGTCATAAGGGTATTATATTCTTCCATTTTCAATTCCGTTCACTCTATCTTGAATCATTTAATTTGATGCAGCAGCTACGTGCTTGGACAATGGCATGTGATGAATGGAGCAATTTGGCTGGCCAACGAAACAATTCTTTTTTATTCAAACAAAAGTAAATCACAGAATATTTGTGGAGGGAAAGGAAGAGATAATAGGATCAGCTTTTACTTGTTAGGCAAACCCATGTGGAAGGGTCTACTCAAATACCAACCACCAGACTCCAATACCCCACTTAGAAACTGGATAAGCACCACTGACCTGCATAGCTCTTTCTTCATAACTCTATAAATATAAACATAATACGCGGCTCAAACACCAAATTCAACCGTGACTTCCTCTTCTAGTTGGTTTTATACTACTCCAATCAAAACTTCAGATCTTTCTCTATCTTTCATCTCAAACAAATGGGGATTCGATTGCTATCTTTAGTTCCTCATGCCAAGCAAATCTTGAAGATGCAGCCAGGTTTTAGCAAAAACCAGCTGGATGTTCCAAAAGGCCATGTGGCAGTTTATGTGGGAGAGATTCAAAGGAAGCGGTTTGTGGTTCCGATATCTTACTTAAACCAACCATCGTTCCAGCAACTACTCAGGCACGCAGAGGAGGAATTTGGCTTCCATCATCCACAAGGGGGCCTGACAATTCCTTGCAAAGAAGATGCCTTCATCGAACTCACTTCTAGATTGCAAGCATTTTGAAGAATGAGAAGTCAAGAGCAGTCGGCCATTTTTTTTACTATTTTTTCTCCATTCCCTTGCTTATTGACTAGCAAGCAAGAGAATGTATTAGAATAGAGCGCCCTCCTACTTGTATATGAGTGCCATTGCAAAGGAAAATTTACTAACAAAACTTAATTATACAAGAAGTTTATACAGAAACAATCAGCATCAACTTCTATGTCGCTTCTTCTTTAAAAGAAATTGCCCTTTCCTTCCATCAGCAACCTAGATTTATAATAAACTTAAACTTACACGATCTATGAACAAGTAAGACTTTGTTTTACGTCCATATCTGCCATCTATGGCATATATCCACAACAATAAGTCTTTCTTCATACTGTGGTTGGGGCAGCCCCCTTGCTCAGGTAGGCATTAAGAGGTTCTGAAAAGAGAAAAATGAAGGGAAAAGGTACTTGTTTCGTTTCATATTGCTTCGTATTGCATAGTGTTGATAAATTCATTATAAATTGGAGTTATGATCTTCCATATCAGATGTCACATGAACACAATTTCCAATTTTGAAAATGCTCATGGATACCAAACCCATATTTAAGTAATTAACACTGCAGGAATGACAAGAATTAACTTCATTAGGACCATCCAGTTGAAATTTTAGGCAGGAAAAAGAGAAGCTGCTAATATTACGTAATCCCATTAAATAAGGTAAGAATTGACCTCGATTATTATTTAGTTACCTAGTATTATGCCGTAATTATTATTTAGATTATAGGTTTTAGTTACCTAGTATCTACTGAGGATCATTATTTAGATTTTATTAACTAGTATATAGGAATTACTTAGATCACTGTTACCTAGGGTATTTAGATTATATAATGATTAAGATTTAGTTAGCCTTTCTCCCTTACAGAAAGGGTATGTTATTCTCTGAAAATAAAAATAAACACAACAAGCTAATTTAGACTTGCAACAATTACCAATGGATTTTTGACATGATTGTTACCGTGTTACCGTATTACTATGGATTTTTGACATGATCTGCTAAGGTTGTCAATTTAGGTCCTAAAGTGCCTGTCATCACAAGAGGTGTCGTGATGGTCATAGTTTTTTCCAGCACTGCATTACTCAAAGCCAAAAGTGTGCCATCTACTGGAAGCAGATACAATGAACTACTCCATTGTCCATTTGGCAAAGGAAAACTTAGTAAAGATCCTATTCCAATTGGTAGGCATTAGGACAAATCACATGGATATTCTGTTCTCCTATTTTGAGTGCAATTTACTCTGTTCATAAGTAAAATTGTGTGAAAAGGCTCGGACAATGGCTTGTGAATTTGTGATCAGTGCAACCTAACCAGTGAAACTAGAATTTGTGGTGTAAACTACAGATATATGAAGGATGAGAGAATTAAATTAGTGTCTTTTCTGAGTTGAACAAAACCATGTGAAAGAGTCAATTCAAATACGCAACCACCAGACATCAATACCCCACTTAGCCATAGGAAACAGCACCATTCACCAGCAAAACTCATTCTTCAAAAACTCTATAAAAACAAGTATCAAAGGAACCTTGAAACACCAAATTCAACTCAAGCATATTCAAGCATTACTTCCTCCTCTAGTTGGTTACGTGCTAATCAGATCAAAACTTCAGGTGTTTCATACGTTCTTTCATCTCAAACAAATGGGGATTCGATTGCTATCCTTGGTTCCTCATGCCAAGCAAATCCTAAAGATGCAGTCCGGTATCACTAAAAGTCAGTTGGATGTTCCAAAAGGTCATGTAGCCGTGTATGTGGGAGAGATCCAAAGGAAGCGGTTCGTGGTTCCAATATCATACTTGAACCACCCATCATTCCAGCAACTTCTCAGCCGTGCAGAGGAAGAGTTTGGCTTCCATCATCCGCATGGGGCTCTAACAATTCCTTGCAGAGAGGATGCCTTTATTAATCTTACTTCAAGATTGCAAGTCTCTTAAAGTACAAGGATTGAAGAAAAACCTTCCAGTTCTAACAATTTTTCTGGGTTTTTTCCCTGATTCATTAGACTTTTGACTCATACAGGAATTTTGTAGAATGTAACACTTTCCTGCCTGAAAATGAGTGGCATTATAAAGGTGTATTTACTAACATCATTGAATCTAAAGAACAGACGCATTCAGCATCAATTTCTACTTAGCTACTTCTTTGATTCTATATCTGTGATAGTTATTCCAGGCTCTAGAGAATATCGAAAATTTATTGCTAGATAATCATAAATCAACAAAGCAACTGAATATTAACATCAAATATATCCACAAAAAAAAAATTGGCAGGTAACCGGATGCCTTCATTAAAAAGAGAAGCAAAGCAATGAAAGTACAATTAGCTTCTTTCCCCTATATTTAGATGTACGAACTGTATAGGATTTTTTCGACCAAGTTCTAATTAATCCTGAAGTTCGGAGAAGAAATGTGGATTTGAAGATCGAAAGGTTTCAAACCTGCCGACGAAATGCTCTCTCCTCTCTCCGCCTCCTTTCCTCGTCGTTCTAGCCTCCTGCAGTCGCCGGAGATGGCCGAGGAAATGCTCTATCCTCTCTCCCCGTCCTTTCCTCATCGTTTCTAGCCTTCTGCAGTCGCCGGCGATAGCTTTGATTCCTAACTGGGGTTGGCGGTACTTCAATGAGTCGCATTCTCTTAGGAAGAAGGTGATTTCTAGTACTCACTGGTCCGATGTTTTAGATCGGCATACTCTTGGGAGATCGAATTCTAGTTTCCGCAGTCCATGGATTAGTATTTCTCGAACTTGCATTTATGGTTCCATTCTTTACGGAATGGTGAAGAATCTCCTCTTTGGCATGATCATTGTATTGGATTCTCTGCCTTAAACAACAGATTTCGCCATCTATTCAGCATCTCCTCTCTCCCAAATCGCTCTTCGTCAGAATTTTCCGACTGTTCGTGTTTCTGCTTGGAATATTACTTCTCGCAGATCGCCGAAAGAAGTTGAGATTGCAGATTACAATAACCTCATGGAAACCCCTTTCCGTCGTATCAATCGGACAAACTGCAGATTCCAGAACATGGTCTCTTCAGGCCTTGGGTTCGTTGTCAAGTGCTTGAACTTTAAAGTTTTAAACTTCTTTATAAATTTAAAATTATTTTTTAAAAATTCAAATATATTCTTACGCCTTTTCCATAAAGCCATAAACTTTCAAAACTAATACGAACCAATCTTTAATACCACGTTTTAAAAAAAATATTCTTGGATGAAAGTCAATCACACTATTGATGGCAGCGGACTTACGATTGTGGGCACTCGCTTTCCAACGACAAGTGAGGTAAGCCAATTTGTTCTTGCGTCGCCTACGGCCAAGCGACGTATGCTCAAGCCTCTGGCTTCGATTTAAGAGAAGATTTTAGAAAACGAGAGTAGAGAGAGATTTTTGAAAGAGACATTATATAAGCAAATAAGAGAGTAACAACAACGGCTCACAGTATATAACCTTAAGTTGGGAGAAGTTGTTTGGGAAACCCAAAACAAAGCTACGAGAGCTTATGTTCAAAGTGAAAAATATCATACCATTGTGAAGAATGGTATTCATCTGACAACCATAAACTTTCAAAAGTAATATGAACAAATCTTCAATACCGTTTCAAAAAAGTTATAAACTTTAAAAAATAATAAGAACAAATCTTTAATATCACGACTTTCAAAAGTAATACGAACGTAACTTTAATACTCCATTTCTTCAATTATATATTTCCTTTCATCAGTTAAGCTATACACGGTATATGAAGTATATCAACAGTATATCTTCTATATAGTGATATGATAAATGGATATCAATATCATTAATCATATCACAGATGGATATCAATTTCATTTGAGTGATATCAATCGTAGCTATGATTGGCTACCATTGCAACCATGTCAGCAAATCAAACGGGACATGTTTGGGCACTATTCTAGTATCATGAGTTAGTTCATGTTGGTAAGCAGCTGGTTTCAACTACAGAAGTTGTTGAAAGTTGGATTCAGCTACTACATTTCACAAAGATAGAACACGATTTTATCCTTAAAATGATCTGTACTGCAATTCAATGCATTTGGTGCCACTCGTCCCTATCCAACCAGGACTATCCAATGATGCAACATTTTCTGTAGCAGTGAAAGCAAATCTCACTCATATCATGTTCTTTCTTTTCCCATCTAGTGCGTTCTTCCTTCAAGAATTCAGTGCTGTTTACCTGAATCAGAAAACTGGGATGACGGCAGATACAAATAAGAAAGTTAGGAGAAAGATCGTGTTTGAGTCGGGCAATCCTAAGTAGGTGAGATTTCATATCAGTCAAAGAGAGGAACGAAACATTCCTTATAAAGGTGTGAAAACCTCTCTTAAGAGGCGTGTTTTAAAATTGTGAGGTTAATCGTGATATAACATCTGTTAACAGTGAGCTTGGACTGTTGCAAATGGTATCATAGCTAAATACTAGGCGGTGTGCCAGCGAGGACGCTGGGCTCGCAAAGAGAGTGGATTGTGAGATCCCACATCGGTTGGAGAGGGGAGCGAAGTATTCCTTATAAGGGTGTGAAGACCTCTCCTAACAGATGGTTTTAAAATCGTGAGGCTGACGGCGATACGTAAGAAGCCAAAGTGGATAATGTCTGTTAGTGGTAGGCTTGGGTGGTGTACCAGAAAGGATGCTAGGTCCCTAAGGGGGTGGAGGGTGAGATCCC
Organism: Cucurbita pepo subsp. pepo; assembly: GCF_002806865.2. Taxonomy (NCBI): domain Eukaryota; kingdom Viridiplantae; phylum Streptophyta; class Magnoliopsida; order Cucurbitales; family Cucurbitaceae; genus Cucurbita; species Cucurbita pepo. Next base: position 4,873,003 of record NC_036653.1, read on the forward strand.
ACATCGGTTAGAGAGGGAACGAAACATTCTTTATAAGGGTGTAAAAATCTGTCGCTCATTTTAAAACCGTGAGGCTGATAGCGACACGTAACGGGTCAAAGCTGATAATGTCTGTTAGCGGTGGACTTAAACTGTTACAATACCTCGACACTAACCTACCACCTACAGAACTATTTGCTTTCAAGACTATATATATGTGGATATCAAGTCAGTTTCAACTCCAAATTAAACTCAAACACATTCATTTTCATTCTCTTCAAGTTGGTTCTACACCAATCAAATTCAAACATTTAACAGGCAAGCTTAATAATGGGGATTTATTTGCCATTCTGGATTCTTCAAGTCAAGAAATTTCTACAAGTTCGTTCAAACTTCCCCAGAAATCCGCTATATGTTCGAAAAGGTCACGTAGCAGTTTACGTGGGAGCGATACAAAGGAAACGGTTCGTGGTTCCAATATCATACTTGAATCATCCTTCGTTCCAACAGCTGCTCAAACACGCTGAGGAAGAGTTCGGATTTCATCATCCTCAAGGTCGTCTAACAATTCCTTGCAACGAAGATGCCTTTCTCGATCTCACTTCGAGATTGCAAGTCTCTTTAAGAGGAGAAGGAAAATTCACCAAGTTTTGAATTTTTTTTTTTTTTTTTTTTTTTTTTTTTTNTTCATTTATGAACTTATACTAGAATAGTAAAATGTTGTAGGAAATTCAAGAACAATTCTTTCCTGAAACTGTAATCAATATATGATCATATGAAATGGAACTATTTCTTTTATTATATGTTTTGTGGCTTGTGACATTAGCTTTCTAGGGCTGATAGGTTTTACATCAGGTAACGACATGACTTGCTTGTTGAGAGACTCGAGCCACCGACCGTCACTAATCGATGTTGAATATTTGAAAATATAAGATAATTTAAAACTTTTAAAACGTGCATGCATTTAATGAATGTCAAATAAAAAAGTACATGACATCAAAGCATTCGAAATACAACTTGACACAATATCGAAATGACAGACGACAAAATAGAGAATATAACATAACTAGATTCATATAAACATAGGATTTGAGAAATACAAGACACCGATCTATCTTGAACCCCTGAAGCCTTGGAACTCGTGCACACCCTCGCTTCGACTGCTCCATCAAGTCCTCATCTGAAAAGATTAAAATAGCATGAATGAGTATAAGAATACTCAGTAAGTAGTTTGCTTATAGTTTCTTAGTTTGTTCTTAAATCTTATGTTATTAGTTTGTTCGTTCATTCGGTGTCTTAGTTGTACTTAGAAATCTCGTTCCTAAGTCATTGACTTTTCTAGGCTATCCCCTGGGTTAACTTGGTTCACCTAACCTCAACTTAGGGTAAAACGGCAGAACTTGTGGGCCATCAATTCTTAGGGTTTTAAGGTATCTTGATTAGCTAACTACTAGCCCCTTTCATCAACGTTGTCAACATCAGCCTATGTATAACAGGTACTCGAGGCACGACCCCGATGTCAGTTCCAACCTCTAGTTCTCATCATACCATTATGGACACTATTATCAGATTCTCTAATAGAGTTTAGTTGACATCTTCCTACTAGGCCCATAACATGAAAGTCATGCAAGGAGGAGGTGACCCTCAATGTTGCCAACACTCATCTACCTATGTGGTCACTTGCTCTCGTTCAAACAAGATCACAATTAGGAAGTCGTTGGAGACACCCTAACTGCACCCACAAGACACTCATTCAGTTCTCATAAGGTTCCTGCATTCTGGGCTCAACCTTAGTTCTACCAACTCATAAACGTAAAGACACTACGGTAGACCCTCAGATAAGTTCACTCTTAGGAATTAACTAGCAAGCCCTTAATAGTCCCCACAAAGTACAAGTCATTGCAGCCAATTCTAAAAAATGTTATACAAACCCCCGATGATCAAGTCGGGCTCACGATTAGGGATTAGTCGATGAACCCTAAATCATCTCTATATAATCACATAAACATATCATGCATGAACATATCAATAGGGACATAGCACGGTAATCTAAAATCACATAACCCAGTCATGCTTTCAGTTTCGTTCAATTTCAGGTTTGTTTCGTCGTTTCATCATATTCTTTCAAGACTATACAAATGGACATCAATTATTTTCTTGCAACTGATATCTGACTAAACAGAAAGCATAGAATAGTCATGATTTAGTTTCATTGGAACAGTAAATTTAAGAATATCAACTGCATGCCTTTGGTAGAGGCTTTTGGTTTCAGTTAAGAAACTTTGAGTTTTCACATAAGGGGAATTCATAAAAGATTAAAAAAGATTAAATTTCATTCAAACTGTTCATAACTTATCATGATCATTCACTTATTCAGATATATTCATGTAACGTAGGATGAGAACATAAATGAAAAATCCAAGGAATTTAGGTCATTTCAATTTTTATAAGAAAATGTGGTTGTCCATTTCAATATGAGTGTATAACGGTAGACCCAACATTTAGAGAGCGATACCACCCGACAAAGGGGGAAAGCTATAGGCATCAGCAGAAAGGCAAGTAAAGGCGTAGATAGCAGATCTACCAACATCACTATTGGTCAACTTTAAGTGCTTAATTAACTGCTCCATCAACAGAAGCGGCTGCGGGAAGGTATGCAGCTTACTAGTGGATCATATGTTCCCACCTATGTCTCTAGTGATGTTTCAACTTTCGTTTATGCGGCTCCTACTGGGTATAGAACTGAGAAGGGTACTAATCCTGGATCTACTACTGGCCCTGCTCGCTTTGTTTATGCTCCTGTGGGGATTGACTTTCGAACTGACTCGACATCCGCCGAAGAAATTCCTCCCCGAGTGAGTCCGGATACCAAGCAAGTATATCCCTGACTAATGGAACAAAGTTGTGTGGAGGGTTGTCTTTCTTCTCTCTTTCAGGAAGTTTGCAGCCTGGAAGTGAGATTGATGGAGACATCTTCTCTGCAAGGAATTGTCAAACCGCCAGTTGGATGTTTAAATCCAAATTCTTATTCTGTCCTCTTGAGCAAAGCTGAGAAAGACGGATGGTTCAAGTATGATATTGGAACCACGAACCGCTTCCTTTCAGTATCTCCCACATAGACTGCAATATGGCCTTTGGGAACGCCACATTGATTTCTAGGCGAAACGGTCTGCATTTTGACAACTTGCTTGGCATTGAGGAGAAGTGAAGGTAGTCGGATTCCCATGTCTAGTTTAGAGGTTGGGAAGTGTATTACTTTGAATGAGGATGTGTTTGAAATGTAAGTTGAAGATTGAAGTTCGTTTGATCTGTATTTATGGAGAAGTGATGAGAAGAAAACAGTATGAAGTAGGTGTCTAAGAAGGCCTACATATATGCTCACATGGGTTGCTTATTTTGTTTGAATGCATGCACTTCCTTATGTTCCCTAACTACTGGTGACAGTCCCACTCGTTTCAATGAGGTGCAATTATAATCCAAAATAAGAGGTCAAGAAAGCTTCAAAACATAGCTAAAACACCATATAGAGGTTTGTCGAGCAAAGTCTTGCCAAGGGAAATTAGTTCATGATGGTGAAAAGAAACTTAAAACAAACAAGTACTGTATGACAAAGACATGTAATCTCTTCAGCTTCAAGAATCAGCATTTCTAGTTCCAATGTAGTGGACTTTGTCTATAAGTATCTATGAGTTGACAGGAGATATATGGAAACAATTCACCAATGAACCTGAAATTTGTGGTATAGATTCCAGAGACTATGGAGTGGCAGAAGAAAATGGCTGGCCCTTTCATGAGTTGGGCAAAGCCATGTGAACCGGTATGCTCAAATATACCCAACCACCAGACATGAATACCCCACATAGCCACTGGAAAGGCCATAGTCACCAAGCATAGATAGCACTTCCTTCAAACTCTATAAATATAAACATCAAAATGAGCCTCAAACACCAAATTCAACTCATTTTAAGTTCTACATCCTCTTATAGCTAGCTCTTACCAATCAGATCAGAACCTGACCTTTTTGACACTCTTTCATCTTAAGAAAATGGGGATTCGGTTTCTATCTTTGGTTCCTCATGCCAAGCAAATATTGAAGATGCAGTCAGGTTTCACCAAAAACCAGTTGGACGTTCCAAAAGGCCATGTGGCAGTTTACGTGGGAGAGATCCAGAGGAAGCGGTTCGTGGTTCCAATATCTTACCTAAACCACCCATCGTTCCAGCAACTTCTCAACCACGCAGAGGAGAAGTTTGGGTTCCATCATCCTCAAGGGGGCCTAACAATTCCTTGCAAAGAAGATGCCTTCATCGATCTCACTTCTAGACTACAAGTATCTTGAAGGATGAACAGCAATGCTCAAGCTGCAATTTTTTACAACCTTTTGTGGTTGTTTCTGACTCAATTGTATTTTGACCCATACTAGAATGTTGTAGAATGGAATGCCTTTCTTGCCTGTAAATGAGTGGCATTGTAATGGTGCATTTACCAACAGAAGTGAATCAAAAGAAAACACAAATTTAGCCTCAATTTCTATATAGCCTTTTCTTTTCTGCTTTATTCGTGATGGTTATCCTGCAATACATGGAACTAAGAAAAACTGTTGCCAGATCATGATACATCACTGATGAAACTGGGTAGCATCTTGAAGATTCAATTGTCCAAGTAACATAACACAAAAACATAAAGAAAAGAGTCAAAAGATGGAGTTTAAAAAGATTGAAAATCAGAGGCTGAAGCAAGCACTTTTTCTATAAGAAAATGTAAATCCATTTATATATTTACATCTCCGCAATTGTAAATCTTACACTGATGTTGAATCAAATTTTGCTTCTTCTTAAATATAGAAACTAACTATGCATTTGATATCCTACTCCTCAACTGTGGCAAAAAGAAGAAGATAAACGAAAGAAATTCTGCAGAACTGTGTGGAAATTTGTTTTTCTTCCCTCTTTCAAGAAGTATGCAGCCTAGAAGTGAGGTTGATAAAGGCATTTCCCTAAAAGGAATTGTCAAACCTCTTGTTGGATGTCTAAATCCAAATTCTTCTTCAGCGCTCTTGAGCAGAGCTACAAAAGAAGGGTGGCTCAAGTATGATATTGGAACTACAAACCGCTTCCTTACAAAGGAAATATGATCATATTCCAATTCAAATTAATATCTTGTAGAGACGAACCGTCGAAACGATGGGAGAGAGCTCATAGCTCGCGTATATTTATGGAGGGTCTTATAATGGCTATGAAAGAAAGCTCTATTATACAATATTCAATCCAAGATTTACTTACTGTCAACGCCACCTGCATTTTCTTCTATGAAAAGAATGAGGTCGTGTTAATGGAATTTGGACCCTATTGTACGCAAAGGTTGTCTTTCTGTTCCATTTTGAACATGTACAATAGCCAAAAAAACATCCACTTCTGCACCACAGACAGCAATGAACAGACAAGAGTATCAAAAAATAAGAAGCGGAACATGAAATGAGACTGAAAATCTATCTGTATTATGTTTTGTTAGGAAATTCACTAAGAAAGAAACTCATTTACATTCCAAAAGGCTTAAGTTTGTATTTGTACACAACATTCATGCAGGGGAGTTAGAAAGAAATCAATTCAGGAAAAAAACTGTGTCAAGAATTGATTGATGCCTATTCCATCATCTTCATCCTTCTAAGAATGTTGCAGTCTAGAAGTAAGATCAATGAATGCGCCCTCTTTGCAAGGAATTGTTAGACCTCCATGTGGATGATGGTAACCAAACTCTTCTTCTCCTCGGTTTAGTAGTTGTTGGAATGAAGGATGGTTCAAGTATGAAACAGGAACCACAAATCGCTTCCTTTGGGTATCTCCCACATATACAGCAACATGACCTCTAGGAACAACATCTGACTGCTTCTTGACAAAACCCAACTGCATCTTGAGAATTTTCTTGGCAGCAGGCAGCAGGGATGATCGCAAACGAACCCCCATTGTTAAATCTATTGGAAATGATCAAGAGACTGTAAGAAAATCTTAAGTTTAGCCTTGGTTGGAAGTAGAATCGTGATATTCAGAGCTCAAACTTGTACTTCAAACTAATATAGGATCTATATTTCTAGATTTATGAAGAGAGAAGTTGTCTAAGCATTTCCAGTGAGCTTAAAAGTGGGCTCACTAAAGCTCACTAGCATCGATAGCTTAACAACTTAGAGGACCCACTTAACATGACTTTGTCGGCTCACAAGAATTTTCTATTTTGATCTCATCCTTTCTCTTTGCTCCCATGTGTGTTTGAAATTGCTCAATTATAGGCCCATTTGTAATTCAATTTTCAAACAACACCATGCTTGTTCCATGGGAATAGCACATCAAAACAGATGGCTTTGTAAGGAAAGTGTAAAGACAAGCCAACATATCCGTGTGATTGGACCACTTTGCAAGAGGAAATTTCTTCATCAATGAAACCAGCTTGTAGGTGAGGTAAGCTGCTCAGATTTCATTTGACTCACAGCTCCTATCACCACCAATGTACTCTCAGCCACTGCAATAGGTCCGTTAATGGAAGCACTTAATGAGGATTGGGAGTATCACATGGTATGTTGCTACTCATATTCCAAGAGATAATGACGAACTTGGTGAAGTTTTCTTTGACCACTTGTTATTGGAAAAAGTGGGACCAACGAGGAAATGAAAGAAATTCTAATAGATAGAGCAAACCCATGTGAGCCTTTGGAGAAGTAGGCCCTCAAAATATACTCCTTTTGTTCTCCTCTCCAGTTCCTAGCTTATAAATATACATAAGAACTAAAGCCATTCACATCCAACAAGTACTCTATTTCCTACATCAAATTCAGAATCAACCAGAACACCATTCAAAGTCAGTCACCCCTCTTGTTTCGAGGAAACTTTCGATATGGGAATCCGTTTGCCATCAATTCTTCTTAATGCCAAGCAGATTCTGAAAATGCAAGCTCTATCTGCAAGAAATCAATCTGATGTTCCCAAAGGCCACATTGCAGTCTATGTGGGAGAGATTGAAAGGAAGAGATTTGTGGTACCTATATCATACTTGAAGCATCATTCTTTCGTAGATCTGCTCAATAGATCAGAAGAGGAATTTGGATTTCGCCATCCAATGGGCGGCTTGACGATTCCATGCAGAGAAGATGCTTTCATAAATCTCACTGCTAGGCTGCATAGATTATGAAAGTTGGAAGAACAAAAATGAAATGTTCTTGATCACAGTTTTGCCACCTCCAGATTTAGGAAGTAGAGTAGGATAATACTGAACAGTCACTTGGTTGTTTGAGTAATGGAAATTACATTATTTTATTACAAAAAAAAAAAAAAAAAAAAAAAAAAAAAAAAAAAAAAANTCTTCGGCTCATTAATTCCAAATTTTATTAGCTACTTGTTTTTCTCTCGCTCCTTCAACATAACTGAAGAGGGTTCAGCTTCATAATCTCACAAGTCTAAGTAGTTTTAGGATTAATGTTACCTACCGTGAGAGAAAAACAGCAAGGAAGAATAAATATAAAGAACATACCAGAAAAGTTATGTTAAATCACCAATCAACTAAAAAGTTTAAGCGGATGGGTTATGATAAATTTAGTTGTATCAATACTTCACCACTTCCCCTCACTGTATTGCTACGCTAACACTTACCAGTCTGTGTGGAAAATACTACTCTATGTTAGTTTAATAAAAAGATTCCGATATCCATCTTATTGGCCAACTATATGCACCAAATATGGTAAAAAATATTCAACTTATAAGAGAAGGTTCAGTTAGAGAAAACAGCTTTATCGTTCAGGAAAGGAGAAAGATTGTATCCAATTGAAAAGGCCTTATAGAAGTTTCGCCTGAATTTCTTTAGACAGTAACTATATCCACAAGAGCAACATTAGTAAAGAAGAATACAATTTTTAATTTCTATTTATATAAAGCAGTAAAGCTATGGATGTTATCAACAAGTATTGAATGGATGCATATGGCTATGGGTTTTGTTCTTGAATGATGAAAATTTTGAGTTTTCATGTAAGTGAATTTTCAGATGCATGAAAATAAGAACTTCCTAGTGAATGAGAATTTTGAGTTCGACGATAACCAATATAGGATCATTATGATGCCGTTCCAATGAGAACGTTTCTAATTTTCTGATTATTACAGTCACTCAGTAGTTACTTCCATCTCTTATGAGCACCATCAAGGAACAGGTTTTGCGCCCAGATATATCCAAATAATGTTTGATGAACATGGAAAGCAGAAAACATGAAGAATTCAGATGAATTAAAGTTCATGGAGGAGGACAGTCCTTTTTTAGTAAGAAATGTGACTATGTATTTGTATTTCCATGTTTACACATCTGTAATTGTAAGTTGTGTAAATGATGTTCAGGTAGATAGGCAATGTGTTATCACCTTTCAGCTACCCTATCATTAACACGTTGAAACTAACTATACATTGATTTCTACACTGAACTATGGGGAAAAAATGGAGAGAATCTGGCAAAATTGTGTGGAAATTTGTTTTTCTTCCCTCTTTCAGGAAGTTTGCAGCCTGGATGTGAGGTTGATGAACACATCTTCTCTGCAAGGAATTGTCAATCCCCCAGGTGGATGTTTAAATCCAAATTCTTCTTCTGCAGTCTTGAGCAAAGCTGAAAAAGACGGATGGTTCAAGTATGATATTGGAACCACAAACCGCTTCCTTTCATTATCTCCCACATAGACTGCAATATGGCCTTTGGGAACGCCACATTGATTTCTAGAAGAAACGGTTTGCATTTTGACAATTTGCTTGGCATTGAGGAGAAGTGAAGGTAGTCTGATTCCCATGTCTAATTTTGAAAGGCTTTCTGCTTGAAGCGTAGTACTTGAGTGAGGATGTGTTTGAAATGTGAGTTGAAGATTGAAGTTCGTTTGATCTGTATTTATGGAACCAGGAATACAGAAGTGATGAGAGGAAAACAGTATCAAGTAGGTGACTAAGATGACCTACTTCATAAATGCTCACATGGGTTGCTTATTTGGTTTGAATACATGTCCTGCCACTCTAAGAAGGCCAACACTGGTGGGCAGTCCCACTCGTTTCACTGAGGTGCATTTCTAATCCAAAATAAGAGGTCAAGAAAGCTTCAAAATCAAATGCCATGTCGTGGAAGATCAACTGATACCAGACCCATGTGACAAGCTTTCATCAGTGGTCATGACCTGCCACTCTAATCTAATGCAGAGATAAAGTACATACCAGTGGATACTGAAACTGAAATAAAGTTTTCTTTATAAAGACCAATCAGACAATAATGAAATGCCAGCCCACTTTTAAACTATTCTTCGGGGCATGATGAATATAATTGTCTCAACTATGCTATAATCTTAGAGGTTTATCATTCAGGATTGTTTAATATGTGTTTGTCTGTGTATAATAAGAGGTGTGCATAATGTTTCTTTGTAGGTCTGACTTATCTATTTTCATCAGCCATCTATGTCTAGATCAGTATATCCATGTGTAGATCAGTATATCCATGTCAGTTCTCTCCACTGGTATCGTTTTCTTGATGTGTTATGTTAGTGGCATCTCATGTTGATATTATATAAAGAGCCGTTGAGAGATCGGATTTACAAGCTGCATAGTTTCTCTTATCTTCATTTCTTAAGAATTCATTACTCAAGAAAAGTGAATACTAAGTGGATGTAGTGGGAAGCAAGACTTCATTGCTCACCCTCATATTGCATTGGTCACTATACTCCAATGCATACCTGGATTCCTTAACTTCATGAATCCAACTGAAGTTACTCTTTTGCACTACTCTCTCGATCTATTGATCTATTGTTCAGTCGGGAAGAGGTGAAAGGCTTGGACCTAGCTATCCCGATAGGACCTCATAAAGGAATGGAAGTGAGAGTGCCCTTCAGTTGTGGCCCACTTCGAAGGTTAACATGGGTTAGATTTTGGAGAATGGAAGACATCCTTGTAATCTTTCAAAAGGTTAGAGTGTGATGGAAAAGAAAAACCTATGTATTTCTACCTATGATTTCTATTGACATGTAACCAAACCCCTATGCTTGCAAGTGGTTGGATCATTCTAAACCAATCTAGTGGTTAAGACTCACACTTCTTGAGATCCTCATTGGTTGGAGAGGGAACAGAACATTCCTTATAACGGTGTGGAAACCTCTCCCTAGTAGAAGCGTTTTAATACGTAAGGCTGACAGTGATACGTAACGGGTCAAAGCAGACAATATCTGCAAGCGGTGGACTTAAGCTGTTATACACTTGTTCGTTTTCGGTATTTCCACACTCATTGACCCCCTTGATACCTTAAACGTGCTACTAGTTTATATAGGTTGATAAGACAAAGAAACACAATTTAAACAAACACTCCCAAAATGATGATTTTTTTAAGTAAGAGATCAAAGTATTGATAGAACATAACTAAAACACCATATAGAGGTTTGTCGAGCAAAGTCTTGCCAGGGGAAAATTAGTTCATGATGGTGAAATGAAACTTAAAACAAACAAGCACTGTATGACAAAGACATGTAAATTTTCTCTTCAGCTTCAAGAATCAGCATTTCTATTTCCAATGTAATGGACTTTGTCTGGAAGTATCTATGAGTTGACAGGACATATATGGAAACAATTCACCAATGAACCTGAAATTTGTGGTAAAGAATACAGAGAATATGGAGTGGCAGAAGAAAATGGATGGCCCTTTCATGAGTTGGGCAAAGCCATGTGAACCAGTATACTCAAATATACCCAACCACCAGACATCAATACCCCACATAGCCAATGGGAAGGCCACACTCACCAGCATAGATAGCACTTCCTTCACAAACTCTATAAATATAAACATCAAAATGAGCCTCAAACACCAAATTCAACTCATTTTAAGTACCACAGTCACCAGCTAGCCCATACCAATCAGATCAGAACCTGACCTTTTTGACACTCTTTCATCTCAAGAAAATGGGGATTCGGTTTCTATCTTTGGTTCCTCATGCCAAGCAAATTCTGAAGATGCAGTCAGGTTTCACCAAAAACCAGTTGGATGTTCCAAAAGGCCATGTGGCAGTTTATGTGGGAGACATCCAAAGGAAGCGGTTCGTGGTTCCAATATCTTACCTAAACCATCCGTCGTTCAAGCAACTTCTCAGCCACGCAGAGGAGAAGTTTGGGTTCCATCATCCTCAAGGGGGCCTAACAATTCCTTGCAAAGAAGATGCCTTCATCGATCTCACTTCTAGACTGCAAGTATCTTGAAGGATGAACAGCAATGCTCAAGCTGCAATTTTTTACAATCTTTTCTGGTTGTTTCTGACTCAATTGTATTTTGACCCATACTAGAATGTTGTAGAATGGAATGCCTTTCTTGCCTGTAATTGAGTGGCATTGTAATGGTGCATTTACAATCAAAAGAAAACACAAATTTAGCTTCAATTTCTATAGCCTTTTCTTTTCTGCTTTATTGTGATGGTTAACCTGCAATCCATGGAACTAAGAAAAACTGTTGCCAGATCATGATACATCACTGAAGAAACTAGGTAGCATCTTGAAGATTCAAACTTCAAAGTTCAACCTATCCAAAGCATACTGGATCCTTTTGCGACAAGTCAAATTTTTCTATGAAATTTTACTCTTGGTTTGATCTAATAAACGAAGATCAATATCCAACCTATCTGCCTTCTGCAGTTAACTATGTAGTATTGATGGCAGAGACTGGTTGATCTGTTTAATAGGGGACTGGTCGATTTTTGGGATTTTGTAGAGACAAACCGTCAAAACAATGGGAGAGAGCTCATATCTCGCATATATTTATGGAGGGTCTCATAATGGCTATGAAAGAGAGCTCCGTTATCCAATATTCAATCCAAGATTTAATTACTGTCAACGCCACCTGCATTTTCTTCTATGAACAGAATGAGGTCGTGTTAATGGAATTTGGACCCTATTGTATGCAAAGGTTGTCTCTCTGTTCCATTTTGAACATGTATAATAGCCAAAAAAAACATCCAATTCTGCATGACAGACAGCAATGAACAGACAAGAGTATCAAAGAATAGAAGAGGAACATTAAGTGATACTCAAAATCTATTTGTATTACATTTTGGTAGGAAATTCACTAAGAAAGAAACTCATTTACATTCCAAAAGGATTAAGATTGTATTTGTACACAACATTCAGGAGGGAGTTAGAAAGAAATCAATTCAGGAAAAAAACTGTGTCAAAAATTGATTGATGCCTATTCCATCATCTTCATCCTTCAAGAGTGTTGCAGTCTAGAAGTAAGATCAATGAATGCGCCCTCTTTGCAAGGAATTGTTAGACCTCCATGTGGATGATGGTAACCGAACTCTTCTTCTACTCGGTTGAGTAGTTGCTGGAATGAAGGATGGTTCAAGTACGAAACAGGAACCACAAATCGCTTCCTTTGGGTATCTCCACATATACAGCAACATGACCTCTAAGAACAACATCTGACTGCTTCTTGACAAAACCCAATTGCATCTTGAGAATTTGCTTGGCAGTGGGCAGCAAGGATGATGGCAAACGAATTCCCATTGCTAAATCTATTTGCAATGATCAAGAGACTGTAAACAACTCTTAAGTTTAGCCTTGGTTGGAAGTAGAATTGTGAAATTCAGAGGACCCACTTAACATGACTTCGTAAGCTCACAAGAATTTTTTATTTTGATCTCATCCTTTCTCTCGGCTCACTATCATCGGTAGCTTAGCAACTTAGAGGACCCACTTAACATGACTTCGTAAGCTCACAAGAATTTTCTATTTTGATCTCATCCTTTCTCTCGGCTCCCATGTGAGTTTGAAATGTATGCCATGAATTGCTCAAGTATAGGCCCATTTGTATTTCAATTTTCAAACAACACCATGCTTGTTCAGGGGAATAGCACATCAAAACAGATGGCTTTGTAAGGAAAGTGTAAAGACAAGCCAACATATCCGTGTGATTGGACCACTTTGCAAGAGGAAATTTCTTCATCAATGAAACCAGCTTGTAGGTGAGGTAAGCTGCTCAGATTTCATTTGACTCACAGCTCCTATCACCACCAATGTACTCTCAGCCACTGCAATAGGTCCGTTAATGGAAGCACTTAATGAGGATTGGGAGTATCACATGGTATGTTGCTACTCATATTCCAAGAGATAATGACGAACTTGGTGAAGTTTTCTTTGACCACTTGTTATTGGAAAAAGTGGGACCAACGAGGAAATGAAAGAAATTCTAATATATAGAGCAAACCCATGTGAGCCTTTGGAGAAGTAGGCCTCAAACACACCTATCTGCCATATTTTTTTGTTCTCCTCTCCGGTTCCTAGTTTATAAATATACATCAGAAATAAAGCCATTCTCATCCAACCAGTACTCTATTTCCTACATCAAATTCAAAATCAAGCAGAACACCATTCAAAGTCAGTCACCCCTCTCTTGTTTCAGGGAAATTTCCGATATGGGAATCCGTTTACCATCGATTCTTCTTAATGCCAAGCAGATTCTGAAAATGCAAGCTCTATCGGCAAGAAATCAATCTGATGTTCCCAAAGGCCACATTGCAGTCTATGTGGGAGATATTCAAAAGAAGAGATTTGTGGTACCTATATCATACTTGAAGCATCCTTCTTTTGTAATCTGCTCAATAGATCAGAAGAGGAATTTGGATTTCGCCATCAACTCAAAGAGGATGGGTTTTGAGAAATTATCTCCACTACACCACTCCCCCTCAATAGATCAAAATTTAAAGTTAAAAAGATTTTGTTTCCCATATTATCACAACAGAAACAAGAGCTCAAGTCAATGATCTTAATGAAAAATTCCCATCGTTTTCAATGCTCCAAACTCATATCTCCTCTTGATCGTTCCAATTAAAAGTGGATAGAAGGTTAGAGATAGAGTAGCGCATACCTCGATTTCATCGTCCAACAACAGATTTCTTCTCAGTAAGACTCCAAGAGGCAGCTTCGTTAGACCACAATTCAGCAATGGCGGCTTCTATGATAGAAGGTGAGTACATAAAGACAACGAAATCCGAGCTTTGGAGCAGAATGTCCCAGCCATCGATCCTCCCGAAATTGGGTATTCACACCATTGCCAAAGTTCTTTAGACTCTGATGAATGAATTGATCGATCCATGTATACACAGATAATGATTATATATGTATATATACATCTATGTGTATACACGTGTACATATATACATATATACATATATCCATATATATACAGATATATACGTATATATATATATATATATACATATATATCATTATTATAGAGAAATTAATTGTTTTACATAACAAAGAGTTAGTTTCCCTTTATTTATTTATTTTGTTATTTTATTGTTTTTTTTTATTTTATATTATTTCTTCCATTTATTTCTAAATATGATTTTTTAAATTTTATTTATTTATTTAGGTTTATTATATTCTTATAACTCTTTTTAACTTATTTTATTTTTTTCAATTATTTGTGTTTTGTATGTGGTTTTGGTTTTTTTTTTTTTTTTATGATAAAAAATTATTTTTATCTACCAATCATTTTCAGGATTAAAATGAGTGAAATAAATTAATTATATTGAATTTTTGAAAGAGGACATTTATAATTAATTTTTCAATTTGATTGTCATACTAATTATTTACAATTTTATTATAGAGAATAATTATTAATATTAACTACTAAATAAACTCAAAATGCAAAATTTAAGGTATATTAATGAAAGTTAAATCAAAGAAAATTTATATAATTTTATAATATAATGTAGTTTATTCTATCATATACAAATTGTATTAAACATTTATAATTAAAATTTTATATAATTTTATTAAATTAATTTATTTGAGAATAGCTATTAAGATTTATTACCAAAATAATTCAAAAACCTAAAATTTAAGATAAAATTTATTTGAATGTAAGGCATTTTATGTGTAATAATTCAAAAACGTAAAGGCAAGTTGGATGTGTCGCAGACGATTGAACATGTACGTGCAGGCGGCGTGTGTGGTTGAACAAGCTTGGATTCAGCACGAGCCGATGTTCGATTGATGAAGACAAACCTCGCCTAAAGTCCGACGAAGCTACAAAACCGGCGCGAAAAATATATATGGGGCTTAATTCCCTTAAAGGACGCCGCATGGTAAAAAAATCTAGGCGCAATAGATATAGGGCTTAATTCCGGTCGTGATGTGTTAAGATCACGGTAAAAAAATCTAGGACAGTGACAATCATAAATTTGATTGACCCGATGAATTATTTTTAAAAAATTTCAAACTTATAAAAAATTTATTAAACTAATTTTAGAAAGCTATTAAACAAAGTTTTTAAGTGAAATCAAGGAGGTAAACCCATAATTAAACATTTTACACCACAAACAAATGTTGACTATAAATAAGCAATTTTAGATCACATAAACATTTACTTCTCTTTATTATCTTCAAATCCTACGAAAAAATAAAATCCTAAAATAGAAAATGCAGTTGCAGCCATTGAAAAGCTCAAAGTAAAGAAACAGAGATGAGTTCTCCCATTAAATGCAGAGTGAAATCTCACTAATCCATTTGGACGTCTCTAATACACAGATCTAACATGCAACCACAAGAACAATTCAAAGGAATCAACCACAATGCTCTCCAAACCCTATTTTTCTTCTTCTCCTGATCGATTGCAAATTAGAGACAACAAATTCGAAGTTGCAGCCAATCATCCTCCGAATTCACAATGATTCAGAAAGGTAAAGCGATTATAGTTTATAGAATGAACGCAATGGACTCACCTTTTCATTTTCTAGGTCGCGATTTGATTTTGATTTTGATTTTGATTTTGATTTTGATTTTGTTCAGATAGCGGCAACAAGCCGAGCGTCGGGCAGATGCTTTGGGCATCTTCCATCGGATTGATCATCGTTGCAGCAATGCATTACCGGATTCGGAAGCTACGAGATCAGAAGATCATCCCTCGCTTGAAAGTCTCGGATACGGGCCGCGTTGAAAAGCTCGAGAGCTTTCCCCATTATGTAGGTAAAGATTATACTTGCGTTCTTCTCATAATCTACATTTCTCCAAATATATTCATTTTCCGAAAGTTTCAAAAGCGCATCGTCGTAACTTTATTATAATTTTTTAATAAATATAAAATTTAATCATATAATTACACTAAAATTTATGATTTAAAAATCATGAGTTTTTCTAAATTATGAATCAATAGTTAAGGTTTGATATATCGAGTGTCAGACTCGTCTCTTCAAGCATGACCGTGACATCTGATATAGTTAGTTGTAATGACAAAGTTAAAATATAATTTGAGTCTCACCTAAGTTAATATATCAAAAATTAATATTTAAGACTAATATTTTTAATTCATATTAACTTATTATATGTGTTATATTCGCATTAATTATAAGAACATAACATAATTTACTAATCATTTCTAAGTAGATCTAGATTTGGTAAAAAAAAAAAAAAAAAAAAAATTAACGTCTTTTTATGAGTTTGTGATGCTTTATAATATATATGTATGTATGTGTATGTATATATATATATATATATATATATATATATATATATATGTATATATGTGTATGTATATATGTGTATGTATGTATATATATTCCTAAGGTTGATAATACAAATTAAAAAAGAAAAGTACTTTTTAATTATTTAAAAACACTATTTTAAAATTATAACCAAACACGGCTTAATCTCATAAGAATTTTTTTAATTATTATTTTTCTGTTATATAATTTTTCAAAATATAATTTCAAAATTTCAAGCCAAAATTTGAATATTTTTTGTAAATATTTTTTATTTTGAACGAATTTAAATATTAAAAAAAAATAGATGTAAATCAAAGAAAAATTGTTTGATCGGAATTTGAATTTAACCTTTAACCTTTAAAATTTATATATATTAAGCAGTATCCTTTAAGTAGGGGTGCGCTGGACTGCCGATTGAATAATAGGTACCCCATCCCAAGTAGAGTTAGTGAGCCATGTAATAGGGACCATTTTACGCGGTTTGGGGGCACTTGAGTCAGCCCCGGTGCCCGACCGCGTCTTGACCCCTATCCAATTTTTGGGCCAATTTCCCTACCAAAAAATGAGATTCTTGCTGAATCCGAGTTTGCTGCTCCAATCATTACCAAACTTAACCTATTATATTTAGTACTTCCGGTGCTTCTGTTTCTGTTGTGTAATGTATATATATAAATGAATTTTTAATTAGTTTGTAAACCAAAATCTAAAGAGTGTTAATTAATTTATAAATTTAGTGTATTAATCATATAATTTAATTTAAAAAAGTGTTTGGTTGTTTGAGTTGATGAATTTTGTGTACATTTGTTGTGATTGATCAGCAAGGCAAATGGGGTTTAAAGACATAAATGAGTGCCCGCATCTCTGCAAGTTGGCTGCTGAGTACATAGCCAAATCAGACGAATGTGAAGATGATATCTATTCCTTTTTCTCAAGCGAGCTTCACGCAGATTCACTGTTCGTCAAACTCGTCGAAGAGTTCGAGAGATGCATTCTCAGTTACTTTGCATTCCATTGGAACCAAACAGATATTATGATCAGTCAGGTAAAGATTGCACAAGGTGTTTGATAAAATGTCTTCAACTTTATCATTGGAGTTTCTTGATTCTATTCTATATATTTCTTGTTTGTTTGTTCAGATCTTGAGTTCTGACCACCAGGAGCCGAAGAAGAAGCTCAGAAACATTGTAATGGCTGCAACCAGGTGGGCATCTCCTTCAGCCTTTGAGTATCTTTATGGGATGGATGAGAATATCAAATGTTAACGTGTTGGGATGTAGATTTGAACTTTACGACCTCTAAGAAAATATAGAGATGATTTAACCATTTAGATATGTACATGTTAGGATTGATATTCATCAGAATTCTTGTGAAATCCTACATCGGTTGGAGAGGAGAATGAAACATCCTTTATAAGGGTGTAGAAACCTCTCCCTAATTGACGTGTTTTAAAAATCTTGAGGGAAAGCCCAAAGAGAACGATATCGGCTAGCAGTGGGCTTGAGCTGTTATAAATGGTTTCAGAGTCAAACACCTCGTGTGCAAGTAAGGATGCTGGGCCCCAAAGGGGGTGGATATGTTCGGGGCTCCACATCGAGTGCCAGCGAGGACGCTGGAACTTGAAGGGGGGTGGATTGTGAGAGCTGTTACAAATGGTTTCAGAGCCAAACACCTCGTGTGCAAGTAAGGATGCTGGGCCCCAAAGGGGGTGGATATGTTCGGGGTTCCACATCGAGTGCCAGCGAGGATGCTGGAACTTGAAGGGGGGTGGATTGTGAGATCTCACATCGGTTGGGGAGGAGAACGAAACACCCTGTATAAGGGTGTGAAAACCTCTCCCTAGTAGACGCGTGTTAAAAACCTTGAGGGGAAGCCCAAATAGGACAATATCTGCTAGCGGTGGGCTTGGGCCGTTACAAATGGTTTCAGAGCCAGACACGGGGCAATGTGCCAGCGAGGAGGCTGTTCCCTGAAGGGGGTAGACACGAAGCGGTGTACCAGTAAGGACGCTGGGCCCCGAAGGAGGGTGGATTTGGTGGGGGTCCCACATCGAATGGAGAAAGGAACGAGTGCCAGCGAAGACACTGGACCCTTGAGGGGGGTGGATTGTGAAATCCCACATCGGTTGGGGAGGAGAACGAAACACCAAGAGTGTTAAAGGGTGTGGCGCTGGGCCCTTAAGGGGGGTGGATTGTGAGATCCCACATTGGTTGGGGAGGAGAACAAAACACCCTTTATAAGGGTGTGAAAACCTCTCCCTTGTAGACGCATTTTAAAAACCTTAAGGGGAAGCTCGAAAGAGAGCCTGGACGTGGAAACCTCTCCCTAGTAGACGCGTTTTAAAAACCTTAAGGGAAAGCCCGACAGGGAAAGCCCAAAGAGGACAACATCTACTAACGGTGGGCTTGAGCCGTTACAATTCTCGTTGAAATAAGGTACACTTTTTACTCCGAGATTGTATCACTACTATACCTAAAATCGCTAGTTGTACGACTCTAATGAGTTTAGGATCGACCATTTAGTCTTTGAAAATTAAGCATTAATTTCTTTGTTTTGTTATAAAAACTCGCTGAATTCAAATGTTTACTTAGAAACGATTAAGAAAACAATCAAGCCATACCATTTTTGTGAAATTGTTAGGGAACAGAGGTTTGAGAGGGTAACAAAGAACCTGAAAGTTGCTAGAGTATTTACAACTTTAGTTGAGGAGATGAAAGCAATGGGACTCACATCCACCGACGACTCGCAATGCACGGAGGTGATGGCTCCAATGGCTCTTGCCGATCGAAGTCCGATGCTCCTGTTCATGGGCGGCGGTATGGGGGCGGGGAAGAGTACTGTGCTTAAGGACATTCTCAAAGAGTAAGAACATTCATCAGTTTCATCAGCTATGGCTAATAAGTAAATTTGTACAATAGCAAACATTTGAGCACATATAATGGCATATAGGCCATTCTGGATGAAGAAATGAACTGATTCATTGTTTTGGATGAAATATTCAACAGGCCATTCTGGATAGGAGCATCCCCTAATGCAGTTATAATTGAGGCAGATGCTTTTAAAGAATCAGATGTCATTTATAGAGCTCTTAACTCCACTGGTCACCATAATGACATGCTCCAAACTGCTGAACTGGTACCATTTCACCTCTAAAATCTCATCCAAAATGCATTCTTATGAGCCTGCTGATACTCCCTTTTCATTATTTTCCTAATGAAGCCTTCTTACGAGCCTCTTGTTTATTTAGATCTTTAAATCTGTTACGAGCCAGATTGGAACGACCTGAAATTTTTTACTTAATTTAAGGATGTTCATGATATGTATACAGTGGCGACCTATTTCGGGTCGTTACACAGATAATTCTTACACTTGTGATCCTTTCTGCTGCACTTCTCTACACCCTGTAATTTTTGAATGTTTGGAATAGGTGCACCAATCATCCACAGATGCAGCTTCCTCACTTCTGGTGACTGCACTGAACGAAGGACGAGATGTAATCATGGATGGAACGTTGTCGTGGGTACCGTTTGTAGTACAGACAATTACGATGGCGAGGAATGTCCACCGTCGACGTTATCGAATGGGAGCTGGCTATAAGGTTGGTGATGATGGCACTGTAACTGAAAATTATTGGGAACGAATAGAAGATCAAGAACCAGAAAAAGTTGTGGGCAAGAAAAGAAGACCATACAGGATTGAACTTGTTGGAGTTGTTTGTGATGCTTATTTAGCTGTCATAAGAGGCATAAGGTACATATAAAACCAGCCTTCTGTCCTCTTCCTGAGATAATAATTATATTATCATCTAAAAAGTTGCATTTTCTGACTGTAAACACAGGAGAGCTCTCATTTGCAGAAGAGCTGTAAGAGTAAAATCTCAACTGAAATCCCACAAGAGATTTGCAAATGCTTTCTTAACATATTGCCAATATGTTGATAATGCAAGGCTATATTGCACCAATGCTTTGGAAGGCCCACCAAAGGTAACTCTTGGAGGTTCTCATAAGACCTCTCATAAGTTAAAAGTTCGGCTCTCTTTGTGGAATGTTGTAAGAGCCCAAACCCACCGCTAGCATATATTCTCTTCTTTGGGCTTTTCCTTTTAGACTTTTCCTCAAGGTTTTTAAAACGCGTTTGTTAGGGAGAGATTTTCACACCCTTATAAACAATGTTTCGTTACCCTCTCCGACCGATGTGAGATTGTGAGATCCCACATCGATTGGAGAAGGGAACAAGTGCTAGCGAGGACTGGGCTCCGAAGAGGTGGATTGTGAGATCCCACATCGGTTGGAGAGGGGAACTAAGCATCATTTACAAGGGTGTGGAAACCTCTCCCTAACAAACGCGTATTAAAACCCTTAAGGGAAAGCAGCAGACGCGTATTAAAACCCTTAAGGGAAAGCAGCAGACGCGTATTTAAAACCCTTAAGGGAAAGCAGCAGACGCGTATTTAAACCCTTAAGGGAAAGCAGCAGACGCGTATTTAAACCCTTAAGGGAAAGCAGCAGACGCGTATTAAAACCCTTAAGGGAAAGCACAAAACCCTTAAGGAAAAGCAGCAGACGCGTATTAAAACCCTTAAGGGAAAGCACAAAACCCTTAAGGAAAAGCAGCAGACGCGTATTAAAACCCTTAAGGGAAAGCACAAAACCCTTAAGGAAAAGCAGCAGACGCGTATTAAAACCCTTAAGGGAAAGCACAAAACCCTTAAGGAAAAGCAGCAGACGCGTATTAAAACCCTTAAGGGAAAGCACAAAACCCTTAAGGAAAAGCAGCAGACGCGTATTAAAACCCTTAAGGGAAAGCACAAAACCCTTAAGGAAAAGCAGCAGACGCGTATTAAAACCCTTTAAGGGAAAGCATAAAACCCTTAAGGAAAAGCAGCAGACGCGTATTAAAACCCTTAAGGAAAGCCCGAAAAGGAAAGTTCAAATAAGCCAATATCTGCTAGTGGTGGGCTTGGGTTGTTACAAATGTTGTGATCTTTTCTTGACTTAAAACCGGTTTCTATGTGAAGTTCATTGGATGGAAAGACAAAGACAAGACATTGTTGGTTGATCCCGAAGAAATAAAGTGTCTAAAAACAGTTGGGAGCTTAAATGAGGAAGCAAACTCCATTTATAAACTTTATAAGAAGCCAAGTCCTGCTTGTGAAGTTGGATCAGTTTGGAAAGACATTGTGTTGTCACCTTCAAGGGTAGCAATCCAACAAGAACTCAGATATTGCATCAAGAAAGTTGAAAGTTTGAAAATTTTGGGCAAAAAAGGAGCTGAGTTTATAACTTCATAACTTTCCATGATGAACTTGAGTAGATATCTCCAACTGAGGGCTAATATTTTTGTCCATGTTGCTGGGATGTATTAATTCTATATAGATGAGGCTTTGTGTAGAACTCTATTTCAATACAAAAACATGAGGAATCCTAGTAAGATATTTAGAGGATCTCCATAAATGTTAGAATGTGATGGCCAATTTTGATGAATATTTTGTTTCTCTTTAAAATTTATTCTCAAAATTGTCGAAATCTTTTATGGATACCTTAGAAAGTTGTTTTTGAATGAAATTTTCTCGGGTTTTTCAAAATAAGTTTTTCTAGTCATTTGCTCACCTCATCTAACCTTTTTTCGATTTTTTTCTCTTTTATTTTTCCCTCAAGCTCACCATTTTTCCCATTAGCCTGAAAATGAAATAACTAAAATGGTCGTTGAAGAATGCCCATGAACTCTTCGTTTCACCTCTTAAAAAATGTTGTTAAGTAGACGACTCATATAGCTAGCAAGATAAAACCCGCCTAATCCAAATTGCCTCCATGTAAACATTCGTTTGTGCTATTATTTTTAAACCCTACTTTGAAAAACTATGTTAAATATAATGTCATTTCAGAAATTGATGATAATATTTATTTGATATTATTTATTTTAAAAAGCTTAACCTGCAAACATATGCTTATGAATACATTTTGAATAATGTAAAGAAAATGATTAATACGGAAATAAATTATTATTAATTCAAATATACTTTTGTAAATAGAACACTAATTACTATTTTAAATTCGATTGTTGGATTCTTACCATCGAACATAAAAAGAAAGTTAACCAATTATTTATGTTTTAAAAAAACTATAATAGTATAGTATTTTTATTTAGGTTCGAGAAAAAACATATGATTTTTTTTAAAAAAATAAAGTAACCTTTAAGTTCTAAAAAAAAAAATCAAGGCAATTGGTAAATATGTTAAAAGTTAAATACCCTTGTTAAAATAAAACTAACATTTATAACATTATTTAAAAGAAGAATAGAACATTATTTAAAAGAAGAATAGAACATTATTTTAACAAAGAAAAAAAGACCACATATATATATATATATTTAAAAGTTTAAAATGGAACTGTGAAACGGAGCCTGCTTTAGTATGGATGGATTCGTTCATCCAAAACTATGATTCTCTTAGTTCAACTGCGATTTAAATCGAAACAAAATCTGAAACTTATCTCTTTGATTACACAATTTCTTTTATAAAATGCATATTCATAGACCAAACACAAACTACATAAACTTAAATTTTTACAACTCATTCATTTCTACCATTCAAACACATGCTACTAAATCTAGTTTTTCATCTCTTTATACCGACCCAAGCCCGATTCAAATTTCCAATTGTATGAACCTATACTCGTACAAAGAAGGAACTAGACATTGTAAAAAATCTAAATTTAATCCAAGAGAATAATTTGATAGCAATAATTTTTTTCCACTCTGACCTCTTGATTGATGAATCGAAAATAGGTTTAACTTTGAAACATTAACTCCAATTCCTCACTAAACTGCATGCTAAGAAAAAACATTTCATTCCTTAGCTTCAAATGAAAGGAAAGCAGATAAACGAACCAAACATAGTTTAGTTTAAAAAGCATCTCCCCATCTCATTCGATCTTGTCTCCAAAGAAAGAGAAGAATAAGCTAGGAAGGGGATCCTAAGCTGTAACGTGAGAAGAAAAAGGGCTAAAATACAAAGGCAAGACGCGCTAGAGAGGCACTACCAAGACAACATGCAGCACAATAAGGAGAAACATACCCGGATTTCTTCTATGGATATTTTTTTGTAATAGTTTACGTTAGACATCTTATTCCAAAAATGGAAGGAAAAAAAGATGAATTTATAAAGTCGTCATATATTTTTGCATTACAAAATTTGACAACCATTTCTATATAATGTAAAATTACCTCAGTAAAGGGCAGTAGGAGAGGATCGATTCACATAATTGGACTACCAACTTTGGTGATGAGCTTCTTGACCAGAAATATTTTATAGTAAGATCAATTCACCACAGCTCTGCAAATTGCTCCTCTCTTCGCATGAAAAGCCACGAAACCAAAAGCTCTATACCGCATCATACATCCCCCCCTCAATTAGCATTGCCATTAAGAGAACCAAATAGCCTACTTATTCTAACATTTATGAGGAAGTTCTAGAAGTGTGGCGTGGTTGAACTAAAGTGGTGTGGATAACTGGTTTCAATAGCTTAGATCATCTGCTTAATATCCTAAACTGTGTTAATGTTTTTGCATACCTCTTTAATCCAATGATAGGTTCCCAGTGCGAATATTACGCTGCTGATGGCTTATTCCTTCTCTTAGACGTGACTGAAATGAGCTGAACTCTCCTGGTTTTCCACTTAGAGAATTGGAGAGTTTTGGCTGTAACCATCTTCTCAAGGCTAAACCATTGATTCTGATTTTTCCACTGGATTCATTTCCCTGGTAGGGTAGTCCAAGTCTTCTCAACAATGCCGCCACTGCTTGTCCGACCCTGTAAGACCATTATATTTGGATTATATTTGGGTTAATAATATGATCATGTAACGACCCAAGCCCACCGCTAGCAGATATTATCTGCTTTAGCCCGTTACGTATCGCCATCAGCCTCACGATTTTAACACGCGTCTGCTAGGGAGAGGTTTCCACACTCTTATAAGGAATGCTTCGTTCTCCTTTCCAACCGATGTGGGGATCTCACAATCCACTCCCCTTGGGGGCCCAACATCCTCGTTGACACACCGCCCGGTGTCTGATACCATTTGTAACAGTCCAAGCTCACTGCTAACAGATATTGTCTACTTTAGCCCGTTACATATCGCCGTCAGCCTCACGATTTTAAAACGCGTCTGTTAGGGAGAGATTTCCACACCCTTACAAGTAATGCTTCGTTCTCCTCTCCAACCNGGGGGGGGAAGGTCACCCAGGAGCATCTTTACAAGCTGAAACTTCCGATTAGGTGGGAAGACTGTCAAGTTGCATACTATTTTAGAACTCTTGGCTCAGAAAGCAAAATAAGCAGGCAAAAGAAACCTAGTTTGATTTCATAAGTTTCGATCTTTTCACCTTCCCGCAAGGTTAATGGTTCTCTCCCCCTTGGAAGAGAGAACTTGCGTCGTCTCATTTGGCATTAAGATCATTATGTTCGGTAACCTTGAACCTGAACAAAAGAAATTTAATCAGAATACAACAATTACTAGACCTCCCTACCCTCAACTAGTGTTAAGTATCTCCTTTTTCAGAATAATAACAATAACTTTATCCTTTTGAGTAAAAAAGATCTCATATAGTAATTTCAACATGACAAATTATTATGGTCCCAAAAAAGTGAAGTTGTAGAGATCTTTTACTTCAATATTTAAATCAGAGAATTAAAATAGTTATACATGAGAAGATGCACAACTCAATATATATATATATATATATATATATATATGAACCCTTGAAAAATATCTTAAAATCTAGCCTCAACGTCATGAAAGTTTTCTAATTTGATGGCCAGTAATACTAGGAAGAAGCAAAGTGGTTAAAATCCATTTAATTTTGCAACAATCTTATCAAGAAGTTGAAAACAATATGAATGGGTTTGTGTTATTGTAAACAACAAATAATAACCGTGTGCATTAGTAACTAGAAGATGAAAGACTAAAAATGCGTATGACATTTACCAGCGGCAAGCCGATGTTTGAGACCTTTCAAAACTGTCAAGAGGTAAACCTGGAAGGATTTTAATAACAATTTCAGTCATGTATGATAGTATTTGTGAATTGCTTTTCACTCATGTTGAACATATTCGATCCAAAAGATTGTGTTAGTTAAAACTGTTGGAAGTAAATGGAAAGGCAAAACTCATAGGATCATCAATACTGATTTAACCAAGATCAATATGTATTTTTACGAGCAGAAAAGGACCACTTGAATCCACACAAAGAAAAACAAGCAATAAAATAGAAAATTGACTGCTGCCATTTTTCACCTCCATAACATTCAGAAACGAAAAACCAACTAAAATTGCAAAATCAACGAAAACTGAAAAATCTTGTGATGTTATTTCAATGCAGGTGCCATTTTTTATTTTTAATCTTTTTCGCACTTTATGGGGTTCATCAGTTACCTCTTCTCTTGGGCAGAAAACTTAAGACAGCTGAAAGAGAGAATCTGTCAAAACCAAGACTTTCCAGCTACGCCCTCTTCTTCCTAGACCCATACTCTTTTCCTCTCTCGCACCCTCTTGACCAAATATGAATTTATGTTAAGTATGCAGCTGCCACCAAAGACAAAGGGGACACCTTCACCCGGATGAACAAAAAAGAACCCCTCCCTGAAGTCGGGACATGGGGATGGAATTGTTGATTGAGCGAGCATGGTGAGAATCAAGGGTTACTGCCTTGAAAATTGTACTGGCTTGCTCACAAATGGCTAATAACCAGTCCGGTAAGTAAAGATTTAGTAGGTCCCTATGCAACTAGCCATTTTCCAATCAGTGGCTGTGCAAAGATTTTTGAGGTGTCTACATTTCTTTGGCAGACGCCCCACTATCACCCAGTTAAAAGGATATCTCATTTATGTACAGTCAACTGCCTGGTCTCTACTGAATTTTAAGGGTCATCTAAAACTATTTTTAAATTTCATAAGTAAAATGTTTACTTTTTACAACTCGAGAATCAGTTGATTCCTAACACAAAGTTCAATACAGGTAAGTATAGTTTTTTCTAGTGCTTAATAAGTCCAAAGGGCTACATAATTTCCCAATTAAATAATAACTGGTAACTCCAATTTTGCTAGGTGAAGAAACAATCTTACCTCAGCTGTATGAATGTGCAACTCCTTGACATCTACAATAATAGGACTTCCTTTGAGGGATACAAAAGGAGCAACTCCAAGTGAAGCAGCTTCCTATATTTTGTTGGGGTACATGTAAAAGGAAAATCAGATCTTTCCAACGATTTAAGAATTTGAAAATTTTCAGCAAGATTATGGAACCAGCTTCATATTTGGACAGACCTCCAACAGTGAAAATGCGCGAGGGTCATATTCACCAAAGCCATCTATCAAGGAGCAGAGATTTGAAGATCTTGATGAGTCAGCACATACTCCTATGTTTTCTATGAGTCTGCTTTTTAAGGCGGGATCATGAGGAATCTGCAAGCACCCCAAAACTTGAGATAAAACTTCAATGCTAGGAACAATTCCGGCTTCAATTATTTCCCGATACACCATTAAGGCCTGTGCTGTCCTGAGGAAAAATATTTTGAATGGTGAATAATCTCACAAGTAGTGGTTTATGATTGTTAATATTAAAGTACCATAAGATGATTAGATAAGAAGCCCACATAATATTTCAGTTGACTACAAAACAACCGTAGTAAATGGATTACAAAAGTCGAAGAGTCATACCACTTACTATTGACTTGAGGCAGTTTAGAGTCATGTGACAAAAGTGATCTATCAAGGGCAGAGGGCTCTGCAGTTCTTCGTAAACACATGCCTTTGAAAATATCAGATTAAGGATTGGTTAAATATAAAAAACTAACTAATTAACTAGAGCGATAAGAGTAGTCTATCAAGGGCAGAAGTAGCATTTCTTCTTTAGCACATGCATGCCATTGAAAAAATCCAAATGAAGATTAGCTGAAGATGCAAAAAAGTTAACCAATTAAAAGTAGCTTGTCAGAAGATATAAGGCAGAGAATATTCTTGAAACTCGGAAATGTAGGGCATCAGAATCAGAGACAGAAAAGGTAGTTAAAATTCATGATAAGTTGAAAAACGTGCATTCTTTTATTCTTCTTTACAAATAGGAAAATCCATCTAAAAGAAAAACGCATATTGTTGTTCATGAACAGTTGGTCAGCAGACAATATAACAGTTAGGAAATTATAAAATAGAAAAGACAGTGGATTTTTTCGTGATAAAAAAAACAGGTGTAGACAATTGATTTCTATCGACTTACCAATTATGCACTTATACATAGTTAAGGTTGGCACAATCCCATCCTCTTTGGCTTGAGAGAGGAGCATGATGGCAATTTCTAAATCGTCATTCCTACAGATAATTGAGAACAAGATGCTAGTGAGAAAAAGGATTAAATTAAGGTCGTTGAAACAAAAGTAAGCCAGCTGTACTCACCTTTCACTTGCTGCCGTAAGTATGGAGTATGTAATGTTGTTTGGGTAGAGTCCTAATCCCTTCATTTCAGTTAGAATATCCATAGCCATTTGTAGTTGTTTCCCATCACCTGTAAGTGAAATTCTAATGCTATCTTATAGAAGCAATGCACATTATTTTAACGGTAGATAATTGTTAGTTGTAATTAGTTGAAATTGAAGTCTATATGACTGAATGTTTCACATCTCATTAATTGACAATTGAATTTGTTGCTTCGACCTGGCTCATCATTGTTAAATGCATTCTTTCGATAACTTGGGAGCTGATTGAATTCTGAGCTTTTATTCTAAAATGATAATCAATTTCTGAAGTCCAAAACACTTTTAGATTCAAACTGGGCTGGGAATCACAAAGATTCACGTTTTATCACTGAATTTGTAGTTTCTTAGGCTCTAATCCAGTTCCCTGGTCTACTTAGAGCCCATATCATTCCTAGAAACTCAAGGGAAGCTGAATTCAGGATGTGACTGCCACTAGTCCTAAATTTGATAATGACTTTAGCAGACTCTACAGATGTTTACAGCTCCGAATCACCTAAAAACTCACCATCCAACTAGCATAATATTTCCTTCCCCCTTGAGAAATTTTGGTTCGTGCATAAACTGTGTAAAATAATGGTTATTATACATTTTTAATCCCTCATGTGTCTCGTAATATTTTGTTCTACTATAACTTTTTCATTACAATTTAGTTTCTATATTTTTCATAGATATAATAACCAAATCCTTAGACATCACAAGATGGGGAGAAATCTAAGGATGTGTTTTTAAGATCGATTATTCCAATGAGCCAAGAAACAAAAGATGTGCACATGCAATAACAAAATTCACAACCAAGATAAGGGTAAATTGTTAAAAAAATTCACAACAAAAGATGTGCACATACAAACAAGTTAATTAAGGGTATTATTAAAAAAATTCACAACCAAGATAAGGGTAAATTGTTAGTTCAAGAATAGTCTTTAATGTTGGGAGCTTAATCATTGAACTTTTAAAACTACCGAGTACTAAATCATTACAAAAAAGAAAAAAGGATAAGGACCGAAAGTCAATACAAAGATTAGAAATGTATTTTGACAAAAAAGAAAATTTTAGAGAAATTTAGAATACCAGAGCTGAAAAAGTGATGACATGAGGCTTATGTTTAAGTATGATAAATCATAACGAACTTCCATCAGAATATTGAGCATAGAAGGTAGTAAAAAAGGGACATACACAGTGCAGTTATTAGTGCATTCACAGTTGAAACAGTTGGCCTCAATTTCATAGACTTGAGATCCTCATACAGTTCCAACGCCTTCTGCCAGTTCTTAGCCTGAAACAATGATTGGGAAGTTTTTTATTGTCACAGTTAATTCGGTAACACAAAATATTAATACTCAATTACACTCCGTAGTCAACTATTAGAGCCTTAAGGAAAAATATGTTGGTGCCAATACAGCACAGATGCTTCCATAAATAAAACAGCAACAAATGGTGAGCTATACTCTGTCAAAATATAGTTTATACATTCATATTACCAGTATCATATGTGGAAAAAATATGATTATAGGAACCTAAAAGGAAGCTTTTGAAGTCAGGATAGAGTTCGTAATATATCAAACTTTACAGTAATTTTAGAAAAACAATTAAATAATATTTTTTTTTAAATGCGAAAACAATACTGACTATCAAAACACCACAAAACAGAGAACTACGCATTTCAAAGAGAGTGAGATAGAATCAATTCATACAAAAAAAAAAAAAAATCAAGTGAAATGTATAAGGTCAGACCTCTTTAGATAAATCTAAAAATTCCCAGCATGCTTGTCAATATTGAACAAAAAAGAAAACAATTAAAACACGCACATTGCTACAGGCACCCATCAGCGAACTATATGACACAATGCCAACACTTAACCCCAGTGTCTTGGCTTCTCCTAAGATTTCAAAGGCAGCATCCAGCTCACCAGCATGGCCTGAAACATCTATTAACGCACTGAGAAAAATCTGCATGAAATATTAAATACTAGAATCAGCACACCCTGTACGAATCAAAAACCAGCTGATACAACAGTACATACAGAAGACTGTCCAAAAAACTTGAAAGAATTCTTTCTTCTAACTTTTCCACATGTTACAGCCAGACCAGTAGTTTAATAATCTGAAACCACTCCAACATAAATATTCAAAAAGAAAAAAAAAACGCTGAGATGCTAACTTATTGTCTCTATTCTGAATCATCCATGATCCAAGCAAGATGTACTTGACTCCATCTCTATTACATACCTCATCAGGTTGTACTCCATTCTTGGTCATATCTTGATATACACTGGAAGCAAAGTCCCAATCACAAGATTGACTGCAACAATTAACAGCAATGGTGTAAACCTCTGGTGTGCCCTTAATCTTACAATCATGGATCATCTTATACACTTCTCTTGCCCGATCAACCTATAAGAAATGCATGATTTTTCTGCTCTTAAAACCAACATCATCAACCTAACTGGAGAGAGAGAGAGAGAAATTGAATAACAGCAAGAAATCTTTAATTTGATGAAACATACCTGACCAGCATTTGCACATGCCTTGATCAAAGCACCAATTGTAATATGATCAGGCTCTACAGGATGTAGCTCAGCCCCCATTTCTGCCAGCACATCAAAAGCACGATCCACCGCTCCTGACTGACCACATGCAGTTATAAGTGCATTGAATACAACTCTGTCTGGCTTCACGTTCTACTGCACAGAATACCTTATTAGCAAGAATTCTTATTTTTGTTAGAATACAAAGTGAACACTCAGCTTTATGATAGAATATGTTGCATGCCTTCGTTTGAATATCCACATATACAAGTAACAGATAAGACCACATAAAATGAGAAAAAAGGAACGACAAGATCTGTGGTCATACCTTTGACCTCATTATTCCATACACGCCAAATGCCTTGGCCACTTGACCTGCTCTTGCACAACCATCAATAAGTGCCCCATATGTGTGAACATTAGGTTCCACTCCAGTATTAACCATTCGATGGAATACCTAGAAGCAAAAATCTCAGGATATTCAATGAAAACAGGAAACTCATGTTGAAACATAAAAAATTTCATTCAAGTATTCAACAAAAGAAAGAGGAGGAACAATTTAAAAGCATGTTCCATAATTTTGAAGAAGCAAAAGTAAAAATAAAAAGGAAAATCTTGTTCAGTATTGGAGGAAGTAGTTAAGATGTCAGATGGAGCAATTATAAGAATGAGTGATATTCAAATTCGCTGCTAGCAGAATTTCAGACTGACAGGAAAGACAAATACTTCAACCGTCATTGTTTAAAGTTCTGAAAAATCAGTACATTTTCTTTCCAAATAGAGTTGAGTTAAACGGATATCAATAACAGGAGGTAAAAGTATTTTTACAAAATTCAGTAGTGCAAGATGACATATCAATAAATCAATAGAAGCTTCATTACATGTAAGAAATGTGTATTGGAAGTACATTAAGAAAGCCCAAATGAGATAGTCTAAGC
This sequence comes from Cucurbita pepo subsp. pepo, assembly GCF_002806865.2. Classification (NCBI taxonomy): domain Eukaryota; kingdom Viridiplantae; phylum Streptophyta; class Magnoliopsida; order Cucurbitales; family Cucurbitaceae; genus Cucurbita; species Cucurbita pepo. The sequence continues at coordinate 4,904,489 of NC_036653.1, forward strand.
ATTAGTGAAATCTAAGAACAGGTAGCCAAAATGAAAGAAACCATACTTCAAACATTGCATCCACTTCTCCACTTTTGCCACATGTTGAGATTAAAGTAGTGTATAGTTTGCAATCTGCTCTCATTCCAGCCTCCTGAACAAGCCGCATGACTTGAAAAGCGCCTAAATTTACAATGCATAAATTATGCACCCTAAAAGAATGATGGTTGTAAATAGATGAACACTGAGATTGTTTCCAGACAGAAGTAGTTAAATGATATTAAAGAATACATTAACTTACTGTCAGAATCTTGAGAACTTGCACATACAGACATGAGCATGTTAAATGTACTCAACGTGGGATTTGGAATAAGTATGGTGAACTGAAAAGCTTCCTGAACAGCCTTTTTACTCTTGCAAATATTGAAAAACTTCCCATGATAAATCTAGAGCCAGAAAACTGGTTAAATTAGTTGTAATTCAGATCTAAAAAACTGATTCTAAAAAATTCATCACATTTTACCTTATTCATATCCAATAAGCCTTCTTTTTCCATGTCTTGAAGTATTTTGATACACTCGGGCAACCTGAAAAAACCACAAATAAGAAATAAGTTACAAAGATTTTCAGAAACAGTTGAACATACAAAGCAATGCAGACCTATTGTGATTGAGGAATGAGGGGTATCCTGGATCTTTTTTTTTTCTCCCTATTTCATTCATTTCAAAATAATCTTAATGTAAATCATCAACCATACAACATGAGACAGCAGAGGAGTGATATTGACTGCACAATACATGAAAGAGAAACAAACTTGCCTTCCACCTTTCAGGCATTGATTGTAGGATTTAAATTGATCTACATGAAGATTTTTGTAATGAACATGCTTCCCATTTGGATAGGGCAACCCATTCACAACTTTTCCTCTATGCAGACTGGGTTCTTTCCCCCTGTTTCCTGAAGAACCTTCCTTATATGGAACAGGTACATTTCTTTGAACATACCCTGAGTTGTAAAAACATTCGCTACTGAATTGAAAAATGGAATAAGGAGATGCAAAGATTTTTAAGGAAATGATGTTGGGATATAAGAAATAAAATCATATTTCCTGCCTATTCAAAGAAACAAGGTAAGACCATCATGATCCTATTGTAGCCACTACCTGCAATGTGCAGAGAATCCTCTGGTACTAATTCTGCTCCTCTCGAGACACCATTAATCATCACTGAAGAAAAATTTTGGTTGTATAGATGAGAAGTTCGAGAAGTTTCCGTTTGACTACTTGACTCTGTGTCTTCATAGAACATGTAAATATCTTCTCTAGCCGGTTCTTCAATTAGAAAGTTGGAACTGGTAAATTTTTCCTCTTTTACAGGCTCACCATCTGCTTGGAAATGTTGAGTCACTGGATTATATACACTATATAAAGGACCAGCAACAGGTGGAAGCTCCGTTGCATCAACCAAAACAGGCAAGTCAGAGTGGGATTTGACATGAGATCCGTTCAGTTGTAAGTCAGTCATGTCATTGGGAAACATAAGAGGCTGTAGGACCCGAGGTTCAAACATATCAGAAAGAAGAGAAAGATCTGCCGCTTCACTTTCATCTGAAAACAGAGAATCACTATCCTTAGAAGTAGTAACTTCAGAAACAGATGGCTGCAATGATTCGGTGACACTGGCCTCACGTGACAGAACAGATTTTTGAAGCTGCAGAACAGTCTCTTCTTCCCCAGAGTAACTTCTCTCTTCAGTTCTATCCTTAATGCTTATGTTCTGCTCTAAAAAGACGCCATGGTGCTCCCTAAAGCCCATTATCTCACCATCGGCAGACCAGTTGATGTCTCTACCTAGTTGAGATAAGGCAAGCTTTGTAGATTGGGAACGCTGTGATTGGTACCAGATCCAGAGAACACGTTATCTCCAAAATACATGGCTGATAAATCAATCAAACAAACTAAATTGTTGAGCCCATGAAAATCACAGAAGTCAATTTACATTCAGATTTATTGCATGAGACTTCGAATACCATGATTTGCTCCAAAATAATGGACTAAATATTATAAAAATTCCATGACGTGAGTAAAAGCATCTTCAAGGAGTGAAACTAAGGATTCAGTAGATTGTTAATAAAGCTTACTCAATTATCAAATATTAGAAACAGTGATGTGTCATTGAGTTCATCGAACAACAATAAAAATTAACTTTGCAGCGAAATGCTGCTTTCAGTTCGATGTAATCCTCAGTAAATTGTCAACTGTACAACCATGGTTGCAGCTGTTGCATTGATCTATCTCTCGATCAACTGAATTATCCTAATTATACCTCGCCTACGAGAAAACACGACTTCAAATGAACGAAGCAATGTGAGATAGACAACAAGAATCATTCTCTTGAATCTCGAGTATGTCCATTGATTTTCCTAGTACAACTACGAAAAAAAGCATTTACCAAATTGCGAACAAGAAAACAACAACAACGAAGTAATTCCAAATCGATTCTTCCACCGTACCTCAACCGCATTCTTCTTCCTCCTACTGAGTTGCATGTAGATGAACGAGACAGCAGAGAAGGTAACCACAGCAACAACGATGAGAGCCGGATTCGAACTCAACGTAGCTCGGAAAATGTACCTCGGAGACTGAACAAACAAGCCAACCTTCCTGCACCTCCGACGAGTGCGCAAGGAATCTGGCGGGCGGAGATTATGACCACCGCCAAGGAATTGCCGGCGAACGAAGCGGAGCCGAGAGTAGGAGAAGGAGGAAGAAGAATTGACAAGAAGACATGGATTGAACATCAGTGATTGAGGCTTGGAAGAGAAGGTGACCTCCATGGAAGAATGGAACAGCGAGACACAGAATGAAGAGAAATCGATAGAGAGAGAGAGAGACTGGTCGTTGTGTGAGAATGTGTACCAGTGGTAGTATGGAGCTTGCTTTCGCTTGGCTGATCCACTGTGTGCTGACGTGGAATTTTCCTTATTATTTTTGCATTTTTGGGGAATAATGAAAAAAAAAAAAAACCGCTTGGTTCGTTTTATGGCTGATCCACTTCGTGCTGACGTGGAATTTTCCTTATTATTTTTGTATTTTTTGGGTAATAATGAAAAAAAAAAAAAAAAAAAACGGTTTTTGTTTTCCAAGAATAATTGTATATCAGTCTCTGTTGCGGTTGTCGTGTAATAACGAGACGATAAAACAAAAATTCCAATTTTCAGCCAATTTCCCAGAAAATATTTATAAAAAAAAAACAAAATTATTTAATAAAATTCAAATATTTGAAATTTATTATTTCAATCAAATCAAAATGTTAAATTTTATTTCAAAAATTTATCAAGATTATTAAAAATATTTTTAATTGGTAAGGATAAGTATAGTTTAATAAATATTAAATTATAAATTTAATCTATAAAATTTAAGTTTTATATTCTTGAATTTTTAATTTTATATCTATTAAAATTTTAAAATTAGTGATATAAATTTAAATTTTATGTTGTACAGAAAAATGAATTAAAAAAAGTTTAATATGTAAATTTGTAATTTTAAAAGTTAAAAAATTAATAATTCACAAATTTAAAATTTTAAAAACTAAATTAAGCTAATTTTTTTTTCATTTTGCCATTCAATTTCAGATTTAAACATTTTGCCCTAACTTTTCTTCCAACCTCCGGCGGCGGCGCCACCGCCAACAACTGCCGGCCATTTTCAAAATCCCGATATCCCCCTTCGCTCCAACCAACGGCGCCGTCGGCAAATTGACAGAAAATCCATAATAAGCCACACACGCCGCAAACGGCCCCACCCAAAACACCCAATGCCCTTCCCACAACCGTCCCCCTCTCAACACCGCCGGCCCTAAACACCTCGCCGGATTCAGCCCCACCCCACCGTACCCAGCCCGCCCTGTAATCGTGGTGGAGACGAAAACCGCCACCGCCGAACTCCCCGCGATCATCCCGCACACCATCGGCAGACCGAGCCGCTCGCTCATCTTCTGGTCGAGCACCACCGTTACTCCGACATAGAGAACCACGAAGGTGCAGGCGAATTCGAGAACCAGAGCCGTGGCGATACCGATGCCAGGGGTGTCGCCGGTGCCGTGGATGGTGCAGCCGCCGAGAGAGTACTTTTCGGCAACATCGGGACTCATTGCGTCCTTGATTAGGAGAAAGGCTATGATGGAGCCGAGACATTGAGCGAGAATGTAGACGGCGGCGCGAGTGAAGGTTATGACGCCTCTTAGGGCGGCGATGAAGGCGAAAATAGGGCTCAAAAAACCGCCGGAGAGAGGGAAAGTGACGAGGAGGAAGAGGAAGAGGATGATGAAAACGGCGATTGGGATTAAGAGCTTTGGATCTGATTCGTTGGATTTCAAGCACGAGACGATGGAGGTTGTTAAGCAAAATACCAGCAAGGCTGTTGCTACGAACTCTGTCATGGCCGCTTTCCACATCTGTGTTTAAAATCAACACGTCATTTTTTACTCTTTAATTTTTTTTAAATATCTTTAAAAATACTTTTAAACTTTTTTTAAAACTTCAAAAATACCTTTCAATGATATCACGTTCCAAAAATACCCTTCCTTAGTATCACGTTCCAAAAATACCCTTTAATGATATTACATTCCAAAAATACCCTTCGTTAATATCACGTTCCAAGATACCCTTTGTTAGTATCATGTACCAAAAATACCCTTCGTTAATATCACGTTCCAAAAATACCCTTCAATGGTATCACGTTCCAAAAATACCCTTCCTTAGTATCACGTTCCAAAAATACCCTTTAATGATATTACATTCCAAAAATACCCTTCGTTAATATCACGTTCCAAGATACCCTTTGTTAGTATCATGTACCAAAAATACCCTTCGTTAATATCACGTTCCAAAAATACCCTTCAATGGTATCACGTTCCAAAAATACCCTTCCTTAGTATCACGTTCCAAAAATACCCTTTAATGATATTACATTCCAAAAATACCCTTCGTTAATATCACGTTCCAAGATACCCTTTGTTAGTATCATGTACCAAAAATACCCTTCGTTAATATCACGTTCCAAAAATACCCTTCAATGGTATCACGTTCCAAAAATACCCTCCGTTAGTATCACGTTTCAAAAATACCCTTTGTTAGTATCACGTTTCAAAAATATCCTTCGATAATATTATGTACCAAAAATACCCTTCGTTAATATCACGTTCCAAAAATACCCTTCGTTAATATCACGTTCCAAAAATACCCTTCTACATATTGACGAAAAAAAAATTTAAAATTAAAATAAAAGTAGAGGGTGTTAATGTTATTTTTAAAATTTTTATTTTTTTTTTAATTTTTTTTTTAAATTGAAGAGTATTAAATAAATTTTTAAAGTCGGTATTTTTAAAACACAATAATTTTGTTAAAATATTATTAAAAATTTAAAAATATTTTTTAAATAAAGTTCTATAACATTATCCTTATTTAAATTTTTAAAAGTTTATAAATATTTTTTTTAGACATATTACAAAATTTATGCATATTTTTGTTAATTTAGCTCAATATAAATCACAAAACATTATAACTATTTAATCTTAAAATTTAATTTAAGATTTAATAAAATATCTTACTCTCACGAATCAACAAACCTTTTTAGAGAAATTAAAATTAAATTATTACGAATTTAAAAATATATTAAAAAATTACTACCACTTAATTTAGAATAAATAGGACTAAAAGTTTAGATATTAAACTTAAATTCCTTAATTATTAAAAAAAAGTCAAATATATCGGAAACATATTAGATATAACTTTATCGTTAACATTAAAAAAAATCAATAAGCATGAATTAAACTGGTAATCTAAACTAATCATTATGGTCGTATATATATCCGAATTTCGGGATGCAAAAGACGATCTTACCCTTTTTCGATTGAAAGAAAAATGAGGTAAAAGAGGGCATAAAATATTTGATGGAATTGAAGCAAACCTGTGGCGAGAAAAGCTCATGGGCACCAATGTAAAGAAGAAATGTGGAGAGAAAGGAGGCGTGATCTCCACCGGAGCTGCCTCCTCCGTCGTCAACCGGCAAAGCAAGCTCCTCCTCCTGGTCAGGTCCAGTGGCCGCCATTGATGGCATCCAACCAACACCTGTCGGCTCCTAAAATTAGGCACCCAAATTGATAAACAGACAAGCTTTGTCTTTTAGCATGGAATATTCATTGTTCTCTTGCTAACAAGGAAGCATTGCTTTGATCAATCAATCAATTTTGATGGTTTTAAATACTTTTTTTTTTTTTTTTTTAATGGTTTGTTTATTTAATAGAGTTGACATTTAATTTAATTGAGTTTAAGAATAATTAATAAACATTAAATTGATTTTAAATGATTAAAGTCGTGTTTTTATTTTTATTTTTTATTATTGAGATTTTGAAATGAAAATTCTTTTTTTGAATTTATTATATGCTCGTGTTATAATATGGATGTGTGGGGGTATATTCTATTTGGATAAGGTATTTCTAAGCGTTGGAATTGTCCTATCGTGTCTCTTTTGATGCCCTTAAAATCTCCCATTTTCTTGTCTTATGTCATTTTTAAAAAGAAAAAAAAAAGAATTATTATTATTAATAATGATGTTTATGAGTATGTGGATGGCATATGTGAGAGAACAGAAAGAGGCTAAATTAATAAAAATAATTTGATAGTTTAAGTTTGAATAATATTTTTAAACTTTAAAAAATATATTTATTTTTTAAAAAATTTATTAAAAATAACCTTACGGTTAATTTTGTATTTAAAGGGGTTAATACTTTCTATAAAATATATATATATATATATATATATTTAATTTTAACAAATGTTTCAAAAATATTCATGAATTTTTAAAAATTTCATTAATATCCTTGAAATTTTTTAAAAACTTTAAAAACATCTTCAAGCTGCTTTTAAACTTTTTTAAAAAGTTCAAAATACCATTATCATTGGTATATGGAATGAACTATTACTGTTGCGTTTAAAAAAATACCCATAAACTTTATTTAAAAAAACATTAATATCATTAAATTTTAAAAAAAAAAATTAAAAGTTTGATAATGATCAAAATCTCTAATTAAAAGTTTGATGATGATCGAGATCTCTTTTAAATTTTTTTTTATAAGGATTAAGAGTGTTAATGTTACTTTTAAAATTTCATAGGTATATTTTTAAACATTCTACTACCAATTTTCTTTGACAGACAATATTATATTATTATGCCAGATATTCTTATTAGTATTTTCATCCTAAAAAGATTATTTAATAAAGGATGTGATAAGGTTTTTTTAATGCTCATTTAAAATGTAAGAATATTGCAAAAGAATTTGTTATAGAAAAAACTCAGCGTTTATTCATCGTTCTATAGAGAATATTATCACATGCGCATGTTCCATGCTCACTTATGTGAGCACAATGGAATTTCGAGCTCGAGTAACCGATATCTCACGCTATTCTTCATACAATCTCAACCTTGAAGGATGATTAATACGAGCACGAAAAAGCTCGTGAGCAATGAAATTTGTTTAAAAGAGCATTTTTCATGCTTGCAAGCAAGCATGGAACAGGCTCACATAAAGGAATACCCAAACACTTGAGCATGCTTCATACTTGCTTAAGCAAGCATGAAGTGAGCTCATTTTTCCTATATGAGTACGAGTAGACTGCTGCAACAATGTATGCTTCGTTCTAGTTTTCTGGTTTCTGTGGGATTTGTTTTACCTGCAGAGAAATTTAAAGCTGCAGAAACATACAAATATGGAGGAGGTGTGCCTGTTCTATGGGGTTTTTTAATGTTTGTGAGTGCCTGAACGAGTTTGCTTGCATCTCGACGATTCTCACGGAACAACCATTTGACCCGATGGATAAATTCTGTTGAGGTTTTTTCTTAACAAAAATAATTTTTTGTTTGACACAGGCTTGTTTAATGTGGAAGGGAAAGTTCATCTACTCTTAAAAGCTAGAATTGATAGCTCCTATGGCTGCTTCATCGTGTAACTCTTGAAAAAGGCAAAAAAGGAGATCAAGTTGGCCCTCATCTATTGTTTGATGGACCACAACTCTAGATTGAAATGCGTTTACGTCGGATGTGAGATCCTATATTGGTGAGAGAGAGGAACGAAACACTCTTTATAAGAGCATGGAAACCTACCTAGAAAACGCATTTTAAAAACTTTAAGGGAAAGCCTAAAAAGGAAAGCCCAAAAAAGACAATATCTATCGGCGGTAGACTTGGACTTGAGCGGTTAGATCAAGAATCAAGAATCAAGTGCTAGTTCAGTTAGGTAGGAGGAAGAAAGTCGTACAGGAAGTGGAGGAATGTAGGAAATTCATGGTCGAGGGCAAACAAACGAGTTTGTGTTTGAAGTTCATTAATTTATACACCAAACCCAATCCCCAGATTTCACACTTCCATATTTCTCGTTTTGATGTTCATGTTACCAACCAAGCAAGCAATGAACTTCTAAGGGTGTATGAGACTTCTACAATAAGTAGTGAAATTTGATATATCATTAATCTTCTTGAACGTTCAACTTTACAATTCAGCCAAGGTGATTTCAGGTCATAAAACGATATCAACCACATACCCACAAACATGTCAAGAAAAGAACCTGACCTGGCTATGGACAAAAAAGGCACATGGCATGACATCTGTTCGGTCACACCACTCCAGAAGGGAGTCGGAGGACGAGCTGTCCCCCCAAAACGCTGCAAAATTTCAAGACAGAAAGTTGAACATCGATGAAAAGTTATTGGTCGAAATAACCAAATAAAAAACAAGCGCTAACCTCTTCACATAATAGTAACAGAAGTCAGCTAGGATGAAAGTCTGCACAATTTCTGAGATCAGAACCATAGATGGCCATAAACCATGACCGAGAGCTACGAGAAGATGTCCACGACTATCCAAGACCTGAATATAGATAGAATAGAAAGCAATGGCATCATTCATTCATAGCAAATCACAAAAGTGATTTTGTAAACAGAAAAATAACTAAATATGGACAATAAGTTATAAAGAGCTTTAATGTGGTAGGTCCAATTAATATGAATTCATTTCGAAATGCGTTAATTCCAACAAAGTTGAAGAACAAGAAACCAGAGCAATAAAATATCAAGATTGCAGATTTTCTAGGTAAATTTTTACCTATAGTATTATAAATAACAAAGTAAGTACGGATACAAACCAGTGCTAGAACAAAGAGGAATTATAGACAATCAAACCTGGAGAACCCAATGAGCGCAGCTAAGGAATCTTGCAATACCCAATGCAAATACATAGTGAGCAGTAAACGGTTCGACGATCTGAAAGTTGAGGGGGAAAAGTTTTGCATTAACTCCTCACCAAATTTGTAGATTTGTAAGGCAAGTAAATTCGTTTCATTAACCAATATCGTACCTTTGTGTTCTGCATCACTCGCAACTGGGGCAACACTGAAACAGCTTCCAGATACACACAAAATGCCCAGAAAACTCTGTTAACAAAGTAATGAGAAGTTGATGGATGAATGAGTAATGCCAATACAGCACAGGGTGCTATCTGCATCCAAAATATAAAGGCAAGATGTTTAATAAGCCACATTCTATACGCATCCAACTCACTAGTCCTGCACAAAAATTACCAAAAGTTTTTGTTGTTTCAACCGCCACAAGAATACATCAATGAAATTGCTTCTTGGAGAAAAGAACTCGTGAGGTTAATAGAAAATCGAACAGAAAGAAACTTTTATATGTTCGGCGAGGTCAATTTAAAATCCAATTGGTTAGTTTCTCTCAAAGATTGGGAAGAAGGAACTTAAAAAAGAGAACCTTACCACAAAATATAATGCAAAGTTGTCCTTATCCTCCATGTAGCTCGACTTAAGTTTGAAACGGATCATATATATCACCCAGAGGGTCGTGGCCAGTGTTGCTAAATCTAATAGCGTGTGTATATCATACTCCATAACAAAACTACAATACAACCTCACGGCTAAGAAGATAGCTGTTAATTCCTGAGACTTGAGCGATATTCCTGCAAAATCATAATAGGTTCCGCTATAGAGAACATCCAGAGCAAAAAATAAGAAAAAAGAAGCAACAGGATTACCCAGTTGATTCCAAACAACATGATTTGCAAGGGAAACCAAAACTAACATAACTTAAATGACATGGAAACCAAAAAAAAAAACTAAGGTCTTATTTGATAACCATTTAGTTTTTTGGTTTTAGGTTATTGAAAATTGTGCTTGTTGTCTCACAAATTCTCAATTATCATGTTCATCTTTTCTAAGTAAACAATTGAATTCTTAACCAAATTTTTAAAACAACTTGGCTTGAATTTTGAAAACGCTCTTACAATGTAGACAATAAAATAAAGGAATCAATAGGTGAAGAAATGTTTATAAGCTTAGTTTTCAAAAACAAAAAAAACAAATGGGGCCTAAATTTCTACGAGATTAGAACTTGTGCATGAGAGTTCGCACAATTACAATTATAATTACATCACTCTAAACTGAACTTATAAATCGCTGCCCGTGCAAACGAATCATATGAATGAAGGATTAGAGAACAGATAGACACCCTAACAAATCCCATGAAGGTTAATCTTTTAATTGGACAAAGGCATAAATTCCGAATCCATGATGATCCAAATTTCGACAAACAATTTCACGTATTAGTCATTTCGATGACAAATCATAAATTCATCTCCAGAAAATAATTAGCTAAGGGCATTTTACCACTAAAATTCAAGGATTACCAGCACATGTTCTCTCCTTCGTGAGCTTAAAGATGAGAACCAATATCCCAATGGAGTGCACTGCTTCGGCACCGACAAATAGATTGTCGTGATCATGAACGATGAATCGAAGTGCCATCAGAGCCACAATGCCAAGCACGACGGCCAAAAAGGCCTTCACCTTCGGCGGCTGTCGCTGGACCCATACCGACACGATGTGGATCGGATTTCTTGCCGGCCTCATGAGATGATTGACCTAAGGCGGCGGCGGGTTGATCTTCCGGTGAAGTTTAGGTTTTTGCGTCGTCCAACCGACGAAGGGATCTACAGGTGAACCGCGGACGATGAACTTTGACGCTTCCAGCTCTTTGAGATTTGAGGGGAAAAAACAATTGAGGTGTTGGCCAAATCGGGTTATCGGGTCGGGTCAGCAAAGCATTAGATCCATTAAGTTCGACCCTTTTTTTTTCTTTTCTTTTTTTAGATTTGCAAATATACCAAAAAAAATTATAATCCATAATAAGAAAAATATTAATTTAACTAATAATATTTAAAAATTTAAAAATTAATGGATTAATGTTGATTTGGTTTGGTTTATAAAAAATGTATATCTATTCTATTTGGGTTTTTTTAGCCTTAAAAAATTATGTTTATGTAGATTATATGTAACGGGCCCAAATCTCCTAGCAGATATTGTCCTCTTTGGGTTTTTCCTTTCTCGCTTTCTCTCAAGACTTTAAAAGTCGTCTATTAGGGGAAGGTTTCCACACCTTTATAAATGGTGGTTTGTTCTCCCTCCCCAACCAATGTGAGACATCACAATTCACCCCATTCGGGGCCATCGTCCTCGTTGGCACTCTTTCCTTCCTCCAATCAATGTGGGACTACCCCCAAATCCACCCCCCTTTGGGATCCAGCATCCTTACTGGCACACCGCCTCGTGTCTACCCGCCTTCGAGGAACAGCGAGAAGGTTGACACATCGTCCGATGTCTAGCTCTGATACCATTTGTAACGGTCTAGATTCACCGCTAACAGATATTGTCCGCTTTGGGCTTTCCCTCGAGACTTTAAAACGCGTCTACTAGGGAAGGTTTCCACACTTTTATAAATGGTGGTTTGTTCTCCTCACAACCAACGTAATCATTATTAAATTTAAGATAATGTAAATTTAAATATTTAATTACTTTTAAATTTTGTACACTTCCAATAAATAATCTTCTTAACAAATTATTATTCATTTATAGTTTATTTATGTGAAACAAAAACAATATTTTTGTAGGTATAATTTTGACGGAAATTATATATAAACAAAATAAAAAAAAGAATTAAAATTGCAAATTTAATCATTTTTTTTTTAATTTATGGATCTACTATATTAAAAACTAAAACCTTGAAAATAAAATTTTTATTTATATTGAATAGATTAATTAATTAAAAAAAAAACTTTAATTTATGGGACAAAAGTGAAAGTTCATAAGAAATAAACGATTAATTTTATTATTTAACCTTAAAATAGGAAATTTAATAATTAAAAAATAAAATACAACCTAATGATATAATATTATTATTTTAAGTAAAAAATCTCGTCTCTTTATTTTTAAAATAAATTAATAAATAAATAAACTAACAAATTAGCAAATGAGAATAGCCGACGCAATTCACTCCATTAGGCGTCCATTCACGCCATCACTCTCCACTATAAATGTTCGTTAGCGCTCTCTCTCTCTCTCTCTCTCTCTCTTTGAGTCTCTGTCTTCTTCCATTTTCAGACCTTCAATCTCCTCTGTAAATCGCCATTGTTGACGGTACGAAGGTCGTGAAATGACTTATTGCTATGGCTGTAAACCTCGCCCTTCCGGTCCACTCCCCGGACCTGTCCTTCTGCTTCTCGCCGTAGTCTTCATCTTGATCGGATTGTCCTCTCTGTTCCCCTCAGAACCAATCGATTTCTCGGAATTCCAAATCAATTGGCCTCTTCTTGCCGTTCCGATTATTTTACTCGTTCTTGTTCGCTGTTTGTCGTCCGTGGATTCTTCATCCAGGTACTATGCCTGCCCTTGCAATCGCGGCTGGAAGATGCAGTGTCGGTGCGGCCATGGCGCATGGTAAGTGGTAAATTAATTTAATTAAAAATGCGTTTCATCATATTTGTGGTTGTCGTGTAAATTATAGTTCGATGTTTATGTGATACCTGTTTTTTGTTGTGGAAGAGAATGAGATTGTGATATGATGATCGTGTTAAAGGAATATGATCGATTGATGTGTGGTAAGGATCGAAGGTGTATATGATATGATGATGTGTTTCTTCTTAGATGTGAAGCTGAAAGTTTAATTTGGTTATTTGCACGATTCATCACCATTCCTAACCGGATTTTAATCGTTCCAATTTCTATATGTTTCATCAACTCTTGACATTGATTTTTTTTTGGATCTTAATCTGTTTTTTTTACGGTAACAATCGAATTTCAATTCATTCACTCTCGACATTGAACTTTATGGATTTTAATCTGATTTTGACAACTACAGTCGAATTTCTTGATGATCCATCAACTCTTGACCTTCGATCTTTTTGGATTTAATCTGGTTGTAACAAATAATAGTAAACAACAGTTATTTTATAGATGTTATGCCAATAAACTTTAGAACTTTGAATTGTATTTCTATTCATTAATACGTTGTATTTGACCATGTTCGATATTGTTCCAACCTAATATTATTTTTAATACTATTTAATACCGATTGAATTCAACAGGATTTATGTCCTTAGTTTAAAAACTTTATTGATAGTTTTTTCTTTAATAGTGTTGGTTTTTTCATATCAAATATTTTATTCGGATGTCACAAGTTCAGTTAAATTATAATTATTAAAAATAAATTGATTCCATTCGAACAATATATATAATATATATATATATATATATATATATATAATGTTTTTGATAATTATAGCTTTAAGAAATAAGGGAAGGATGAACTAAACTTGAAATTGAAGGTATTGGTAATGAGTCAATTCAGTCACATTCAACCAAAATAAAAAAAGAAAAAAAGTTGGTATGAGAAAAAGAAAATAAAATTGAAAAAAGGTGGGTGGTGGATGGCACCAATTAGCATGATAATAATGGATATGTTGGTAACGTTTGAGTGGTTCCTATAAAGTTTTCCTCCCATTAATGCACCATCGGCAACGCCAATTATCAATTTTTTTTTTTTTTTTTTTTTTTAAAAATAGTTTTATTTTCGTTAAGACTTCAAAAATTATTCATATAAATATTTGAAAGAAAAAAAAATCAATTTATTTTCGGTTTAATTATACAATTATTAGTTTTTTTCTCATGTGGGTTTAGGATTTTAATTCTATAAAAAAGGTCTAAATTGATTTTTTTTTTCCCTAATAATTTCATCAATAATTATTCGGAAAATAAAGAATGAAGAAACAAAATATTAATAAACTCTAGAAGGTTGCCGTTACATACGTACCATAGATTGGACCTGCAAATCCTGATTATTATTCATAGTTCAAACAGCTTTCAATGGAACGAGGGGCGGAAATAAAGCAAAACTAGAATGAGAGAAACTAAAATGGCAATGGTCAATGGTGAGGCACCTCGTCGAGGCGACCCGGTTGCCGATCGCCAAGATCGAAGGTTGATCAGCCCACACATGGAATATGAAGACATGAAGAAAATCACCAAGATGGGCAACAAGAAAAGAAGCAGCTGGAAATTGGCAGCTGACCTGTGCATTTGAGTGTCGTAGCCTGTGGTGGACTGAGAAAACCAAAGCAAGACAATGACAATGCCAAAAATGGTGAGCAATTGAGGTGGTGGAGAGGAAACAGAGCCGCCTAGGGTTTGGCCTGTCCATCCCCCCTGTTTCCACTCTGGACCCCTTCTCTTTGGTTCTAACCACTCCATCTCTCTCTCTCTCTCTCTCTCTCTCACTTGAAAATTCTACACTACCATGAAAGACATACAGAGGGAGACCAGATTGGCTTGTGTTGGTTTTGGGATATATCCTTTGAGTGTTACCTCAGCTAAGGTAACATGGGCTGTGGACTGATGCCTATTGGACACTCAAGTTCTTGATGCCAAATTTATATTCCTAATAAGTAATAAGATCCTTGCATCTTATTAGCTATCTCAAGTTTCCATCAAATCTAGAACTGATGGAACGATCAGAACATATATAAAAAATGAAAAACAGGAACAACTTCTATTGAAGAAATCTTGCCTTTGATCTCTCGGGAAAGAATGCGTACCTAGCCGTACACGATCGAGAACGTTGGTCTTTCTATCCATCTAAACACCACTTAGGCTCTACATTCATACATTGTAAATGCTAGCAAGGACAAATTTAAATCAGGGAAAGCTTCAGCGAGATGTTATGAAAGTTCAAAGATCGAGAATGGCATCTAGAACTCTTATTAAGCGAATAAATTCTGGATCCAATCATTTATGTGGTCAAGTATTCTATAGCAAAGTAATAAAACAGAAGGATATTATTTTCTTGCCATCATTGAAGAAGGCCCTGAACAAAACCCCAAGGAGTGTTGCTAGGAATACAAAACATGTCACCCTTCCTCTTGTGCTTGACACCAGGAACTCCGAAAAAATTTCAAGCAGCGACTTTCTTGGCGGTAACGGAATTAACGATTGTTCCGAATTCAGGACCCTGCAATTGCAATACGAAACAGAATTGAGATGGGACTTCGAGTGGGGTTCGTGAAATTTTTCTTCTATGGTTTGACAGAAAAATTAGGAAAACATAAGGGGAGAGGAGAAATGCACCTTCAATGAAGCACCTCCCACTAGAAATCCATCTATGTCCTCTTTTTTAGCAAGCTCAGCACAATTACCTCCATTCACAGATCCTAACAATAATAATATCATTCCTTAGACACGTGACCCAGTCTGATTGTTACTCACAGTGGCAGTCTTACGAAACATGGACTTGACGATAAAAGTTCAAGCAAGCAAACTTATTTCTACAGCGGCATTGACAGTACAACAATGAAAGTGGCAGTTACCTCCATAAATAATCCGTGTTTTAGAAGCCACTTCTGGTGATACGTTCTTCTTAAGCCAATCGCGAACTGCTGCATGCACTTCCTGTGCTTGGTCGGGAGTAGCCACTTTGCCAGTCCCAATGGCCCATACTGGCTCATATGCGATAACGATACCATCCCAACTTGGAACAGCATCTGCAGTCAACGGGAATTACTAAAGTTACAGAGAGTTCCGCAGTTTTCTGTTCTCAGATAAGTGATTATAAGATTTTCGTGAAAGTGAAATAAGGAATGGGCCAGCAACTTGCCTGCATAGGCTTTCAATTGTTGGAAGCAAACATCGAAAGTTTTCCCAGCTTCCCTTTCCTCTAGTAATTCCCCGATGCAAGCTATTACTCCAAGACCCTCGCTCAAGGCATAGGCAGCCTTCTTCCCTATAAACTATAGTTGCCAAAACATCAGTCAGCGTTGGAGAGAAGCAGCCTGAACACTAATTTCTTGGAAACCACTCAAAGCTCAATGTCAATGCATTCACCTGGTCATCTTCACCAATGACATGTCTCCGTTCAGAGTGCCCAAGGATAACCCACTTGCAGCCTATATCTTTCAATTGTTCAACGCTGCAGTATATACAAATTAATTTATCAATGATAAGATCTGAGTAAGTATTTGTGAGCGGAACAACAGAAAACACACATGACACACCATGCAAGATCCCCAATATGAGTTCCAAATAAAAAGACGAATGCACGTTTAGTAGATATCTGATGTAAACTTAGTGCAAGCATACGATCGCTTTTCAAAAAACTTCGACCTTAAGAAGGCAAAAAAGTTTCAAAAAAAAGAATTTTGAGAAGTTTAAGCTAGGGCAGTTTACAAAAATCAAAATCTCTTAGGTTAAAATTTGAAAAGTTTACAGAACATTACAACTAAAATCAGTTCATGATTCTAAGTATCGTCAAATTGAACACTAGTATTCTTGTGTTAAACATTATCATCATCTCATTTGCAGATCATAAAACAAGAAGACTTAAGTTGTCACCCTTATCAAATGGTGTAAAATCGAGAGTTTGCATGCACCAAAATGAATTTTTTAAAAGAACTTTATGTTTCGAATAAAATTTCTACAGCAATAATAGTTGAATTAAGATAAATAAATTTTCAAGGGTTCTCAAAAATTAAAATGTCTCATCAAGGGCATGTCAGATAACCTGATTTCTCCTGTAAAAGCGCCACCCTTGCTCACCCATGAGTTTTGGGCAGAAATCTCAATCCTAGGTGCCAATGAGCTCTTCACCTGATCAATGTACAGAAATGGAGGTGCTACAACAACATCTGCATTCCTCCCAACGTATCCAAATTTCTTTTTTCAGAAGAATGTACTTGAAGAGTAGAATAAGAATGCGAAAAGAACAAGAATGATGGAGAAAGCCCAGCTTTCAATATGGAGAGAAAGACTATCAGAATTTAGAACAAAAATGCCATTCATCCTCATCAATAACTCAGGTGTATTAATAATTTGATACCAACCTACTATAAAATTGAAAGAGATCTTAGAAGTATTAATAAAATTTAAAAAAAAAAAATTTAAAAGGTGGAAATCACTTTGTGTAATAAAATCAGAACAAGCCCGAATCAAATGCAACCTTTGTTTTTTTATCAAGAATTTCATACATTGATTTGCCAAGTGAATACAAGATGGGGGAAACACATTCTCAAACCTAACTTTTGTTTTTTAAATGAAAGAACACATACATTAAAAGGTGACAAGGGGCATCCTCCAACATCAAACGTAACTTACCAACATCATCCTCCAACTTTACATTGTTCAAATCTGAGACAAGCTTGGTTATTGATTCCTTTGTACCATTCTGGGAATTAAATTAAACAGGGTAAGAATCCATATATGTCAGTCACAAATTCAAAATAATTAATTTCTTTATTTACTAAGTAAGGAGGGTGGGAAATATTGGTAGCTCAATCATCTTGGACGACAGTCAAGCCATACCAGCAGCAGATAAGTGTCTTCATTTTGGGTACTACAATGTGTCCAGTACACTTTAAGAGCTTAAAAATCGTAAACAACAAAGGATTCCTGATCTCCTAAGTTTCTAAAACTACAATCAAAATAATTTAAAAGTGGTATCTTATATAGAAGTGGCAGCGGAACCTTTGTGTGCTCTCCAGGTTTGAACTTAAACCCTTTTTGCCTATGAAAATGAAGTTATGAAGACAAACAAGAATATGGTATAATTTTTCTAGGCTTCTTCCATTTCAAATGATTTGCACATGCTTCAATAACAATTAATAGTAGACATTAACGATGGTACTAGAAAAATAAATGAAAATCAATTACATTATCTTCTATGTTTGACACAAGTTGCAACAGAAAAGTAAGTTCTAGAAAGATCGTGATAAGACAACTTGTGTTTCACATTAGTGAGATTATGGATAGAACAGAAAAGTAGAATGATTCGAAGAGAAATCAAAGCATCCATTTGCAACAAACGTTCGAACTTTTTTCCTCGACATATATAACTATCGTCTATCCATCGCATCCTTTAGCTATAAGATTATTGATAATGAAGATACTTACACATTTCCAGTTTCCACCAACGAAGAACTGCAAATACAACAAAGGGTGATAATAATCAGAACTTAGAAAATATGGAATGAGAGAATATTGAATACCGATTTTTCTAAACTAGTATTAATAAATAAATAAAACCCGTAAAACCATGGCCTTGTTAACTCAAGGATTGGGTAAATAACAATTTGAAGAAAAAGAATCATTAAAGCTGTGGCAATAAGTATAATCCACAGTACTAAAAATTGCGGGAGGGCTTGGGAGACATGAAATATGGAACCGAAAAGTTGCGAGTAACAATTAAATCTTGAACGAATCCTAATCACAATTCACAAGTATGATCTACAAAAAAGCTGGAAAAATTGATAGCTTAAACAGATTTGTACTTAGGAGTCATCGCCTATTCCAAATTGACCAACGGCTACGAACAAGAAAAATAGGCAAAGAAACTCCTTATTCCACATCCGACGCATTCTCTTTCCCTACTGTTAAGACACAGTTACGAACGCAAGACGCTAGCCGCTAGGTTAAGAATGATGATCGACACACTAATTAAGTAGCGGAAACGATTCCAGCGCAAATCAATAACAAACTAACGAAAAACGGTGAAATACCTTGCCGGAACCGGCCATGGTGACAACACCACGGGGACCTTTCCGGGAGGATGCAAGGCGGATTTGTGAGTGGACGTTCTGAAACAGAGTCTGAGAAATGTCGGACTTGGAAGTGGACAATCTGATAGCTGAGAGCTGAGATGCGAGAGAAGTAGACACCACCGCCATGGCCGAGCTTAGGTACGGATTCGATCGGCTCTCCTCCGCCGCTAAAAGTGACTGAAGATGTTTTTGTTCAGTGCCTCTGTGATGCTAGTTGGTTGTGGTTCACGATCAGGATTAGGTGAGTGAGTGCGAGTGCTAATACAGTGGATGTGGAGAGCGCGTGTTGTCACGCTCCAAATACCAACAGACAAACTTCTGTATATCAATTAATATTCTTTTTCATTTTCTTTAAAATATAGATTTTCTTAAAAATTATGTTTAAAAATAAATATGAATGAGTTACCATTTTTTTAATACCACGTCAAAATTTAAACACGGGTACGGTAGGTATAATCTTTAAAATTGTTTTGCTCGAGAATATGTTCGGGGTGCCTTTGAGAATGCAAGTTCAGGTAGTACCGTAATTCCAAGTAAAGACAAGTTTTACTTAGAAATATTATCGGGACGGGACATAGACGAGAAAACCTTCCCTATCCTCGTTTCTGCCCTCTATTTTAATTGACTCGGTACAATTTTTCATTTATTTTTACAAGGATGAATACCTGTAAATTTTTTCCCATTTTTAAAGTAAATAATTTTATGTATTTTTTTTTTTAATTCATTTATACCAATAACATTTTTAAGGAATAATTTTTTACTTTTTAATTTAATATATATTAGAAATGTAAAACAACGTCACAAATTAAATAATATTTCATAAGCAAAAATTTAGTATAACTTTGTTTGAACGTAATTTCTAAAAATTATTTATAATACATAGTGGTCCGGAACAGAGACGGAAAATATAATTCTAGCTTCATTTTAGTAACGAGAAAAAACCCTTCCATATCCTCTGCAGATTAAATGAATATCCTTAGTTATACTCGAGCTAAGATCTAAAAACAATGTGTCATCAATCGTTTGAACATTTTCATTTATGTTAAAGGATTCAAATTTATCCGTAGGTGAACATATTAAGATATGATATTTGGATAATATATTTTAATAATCAGTTATGAAGTATATCTCAGATATCTATAATAAATTAATATTTTTTCTTTATTTTTTGGAATTGTTAGTAGTATATTTTATCATAAGATTTAATTAGCAGTATATTTTATGATATATATTTTTCCTTATTTTTAGGTATTAGTTGACAGTCTTATTTAGACGTTGTAAGCATGAATGAAGATCATGTTTCGATCCCAATTCTATTTCTATTTCTCATTCTTAATCGGGTCCAACTCCGTGTCATGCGAACCAGTTGAAACATGTCTAGATTTTCACATGCAACAGATAAAAAGTAAGTAATTGATTTGGATGCTTTTCCACCTCTCATTGAGAACCTTCAAATTTCTGGACCATAGCAGCCATTAATGGCCTCTCCCCCACCATCTCTTTCAGCCTTCAACTCATTTCATTCTTTCCTCAGTACTGACAATGATGGAATGATTGTGCCCATTCGACCAAGCTTGAGAAAGACATGTCTTGGCCTCTTGGTTTAGTTTTTTGTTTTTTTTTCGTCGGTTGTAGAGGGAAATGAAGCATTTTCTATAAGAGTGTGGAAATCACTTCCTAGTAGTGGACTTTGGTCGTTACAAATAGTATTAGAGCCAGACTTTGAGCGATGTGTCAGCCAAGAGACCGAGTCTCGAAGGAGGGTGGACACGAGACAGTGTGCCAGCAAGGACGCTGGCCCCAAATGGGGTGGATTGGGAGGTCCCACATCAATTGGAGAAGGGAACGAGTGTTAGCAAGGACGCTGGGCTCCGAAATGGGTGAATTGTGAGATCTCACATCGTTTGGAGAGTGGAACGGAACATTCTTTATAAAGGTGTGGAAACCTCTCCCTAGCATACATGTTTTAAAAACTTTGAGGAGAAGTCCAAGAAGAAGAGCACAAAGAGGATCGGGCAAGCCTAAAGAGGACAATATCTGCTAGCGGTGGACTTGGGTCGTTACAAATGGTATCAGATCTAGGCACTGGGATATGTGCGAATGAGGAGGCTAAGTTCCGAAGAGATGGACACGTGGCGGTGTGTCAGCAAAGATGCTAAGCCCCAAATCGGTAGAAGAGATTCAATTGGAGAAGGGATTCAAATGAATGAACCCACCATCGTTAGAATGCTTTAGCTAATTTGTGTGTGGGATTTTTACAATAAAACAACAAGTTCATCGTGTGAAAACTCACCCACAAGTTCACCGCTAGCAAATATTGTGTTTTTTGGATTTTCTCTTTCTGACTTTCCCTCATGGTTTTTGAAACATGTTTATTAGAACATGATTTCACACCCTTATAAAAAATGCTTTATTCTCCTCCCCAATCGATTTGGGATCTCATAATCCATCCCTGTTCAGAGTCCAGCGTTCTCGCTAGCATTCGTTGCCCTTTTCCAATCGACATGGGATCTCACAATCCACTCACCTTCATGGCCCAGTGTCCCCATTGGCACACCGCCCGATGTTTGGCTCTAATACCATTTGTAACGGCCTAAGCTCATCGCCACCAGATATTGTCCTCTTTGGACTTTTCCTTTCATGCTTCTCCTCAAGGTTTTTAACACGTGTCTGTCACGGATAGATTTCCACACCCTTATCAAAAATATTTTGTTCTCCTCCTCACTTAACGTAAGATCTCACAATCCATCCCTCTTCTGGGCCAATGTCCTTGCTGCCACTCGTTCCCCTCTCTAATAGATGTGGGATCTCACAATCCACCCCCTTCGGGACCCAGCGTCCTCGCTAGCACTTCGCCCGGTGTCTGACTCTAATACCATTTGTAATGACCTAAATCCACAGATATTGTCCTCTTTGAGCTTCCCCTTTTGGGCTTCCCCTCAAGGTTTTTAAAACGCGTCTGCTATGGAGAAATTTCAACACCTTTATAAAAAAATACTTCGTTCTCCCACCAAACCGACGTGGGATCTCACAAACTGAGCTCTAAACTATGAAATGAAGAACTCTCTTCCAATGGATCCTTTTCTTTTCTGTTCTTACCCTTTGTTTGTTCAAACAATGTATATCCTACAAATGTATAAACATAAATGATGGCATGGAAATAAGTATATTACCAACAGACCAGCTTCAGGAGGTTACTACTATTGCACAACATGACAGTTCTCAACTCCAGCTAAGTTGCTCCACCAGTGATCCACGGGAGCCGAAGGTATGTAGCTCTGTAATAGTTCAAGTTCACCACTAGTAGATGTTGTCCTCTTTAGGTTTTTTCTTCCGAGCTTCCCCTGTCAAGATTTTATAACGCGTTTGTTAAGGAGAGGTTTCCACACCCTCGTAAGAAATGTTTTCATTTCTCTCTCCAATCAATGTGAGATTTCATAATCCACCCAGTTTGAGGCCCAGCGTCCTCGCTGACACACTGCCCACCGACGGTCTTTGATACCATTTGTAACAGCTTAAGCCCAATGCTAACAGATATTGTTCGTTTTGGCCTATTACGTATCGCCGTCAGCCTCACAATTTTAAAATGCATATGGTAAGGAGAGATTTTCACACCCTTCTAAAAAATGATTAGTTCCCCTCTCCAACCGAGGTAGGATCTCACCGTCCGTTAGAAGAAAAAAAAAGTGTTCTTAAACTAAGAATTACTGAGTTGTCTGTATGGGTGTTGAGGATTATTGAAAATAATAGTTCCACATCAAGAGGAATGTCATGGATTTATAAGTAAGTAAAACTATCTCCATCGGTAGAAGGTCTCTTGAAAAAACTAAAAGTAAAGCCACTAGAGCTTATGTCAAAATAATAACATCAACCGTGGGCTAACGGTTTGACGACGTCTCTGTAGTTCATTCAGAACTCGGATCATCTTCGGTGTGCGATAGTCTGTCGATAAGGTGTCACGCAGTGAGATGACATTGACGCTTCTTGAAACTTCAGCTCTATGACGTGCGTAATATACTTTATAATCAATTAATTTTATATTTTCCGGCGCATATCTTTCATGCTCGTGATGTCACATTCATGTCGTACAAAACTTGTTGTCTGTGGTCGAATGCCTATTTCAAACTATTTTTATGCGTGTTCATTGTCATTTATATTTTTATTATTATTATCTTACGTCGGTATGATTTTTTTACCAAAATCATGCCTATGTCTAACTAAATCGTCTCAAAATGTACCATAAGAGATGCTATTAGCCGTAAATTTTTTATACTGAAGTTATATGCTATCAATGCAATTGTTATTGTTTGGTTGTACAAACGACTATCTATATTTAATCGGCTGATTTATTTACTGCACAATCACATTGCAAATCGAACATAGGACATATTATGCATGCCCGAGGAGCAAGGGATTTGTAGGACATCTATACATCGACCATGTGCCGAACGAATTATAGTTAGAGATGACAATTTTACCGACGGAGCTGCAGACCCGAAAAGAATTTCAGTTTAGATAAAAATGAAAAAGTGGAGAACATTTTTTTCTATTAGATAAATGGACAGGCCGAAATTATATTCCCCATATTCCTTAACATAAATATATTTTCACACCTTATTATTTATAAATACACGTTCTAATATTAAAATTTAATTTATGGATAAAATATTAGGATTTTTTTTACTATTTTATAATAAATATTATATAAAAAAAATAAAAACTTTAAAATAATTATTATTTTTATTTGGGTAAAAATACTTTTTTTTTTTTTTTTTTTTTTTTTTTTTTTTTTTTTTTTTTTTTTTTTTTTTTTTTTTNTAGGGTATTTAACCCCAAGTGCCATCTCCGATCAAGTCCGAAAGGCGGCAATTAGCTAGGAGGTGTAACGCAGGCCACACCGGCCACGACGGAAGGTAGGTCGGGAAAAAATGTCGGGCATGGGAGATGGGTACGTGGGCACTGCCCAAGACGCCGTCAGGATTCGCAGACTCGAGAAGCAAAGAGAAGCCGAGCGCCGGAAAATCCAGGAGCTGAAGGCCAAGACTGCCTCCGCCAAAGGACAGCCCGGTCTCCTTCAATTTGGCTCCAGTACCTCCGAGGTTCTTTTTCGATTTCCATCTTTAGGGCTACTTTCAACATTAGGATTTGTTTCAGAACTATCTCTAGTTCTTTAGTCTGTGGACCTGCAGTTAGGTTTTTTGAGGATAGGCGAGCGGAAACATGAGGAACCGAAGTATAGTTTTTCGATTTTTGAATCCACTATACATCTTTTCGAATTTGGACATCGCACGATCTTGGTTAGAAAGCTTGTCTGGAATTTTTAATTACTGTTCTTGGTAATTCAGATACTCGAGACAGCGTTCAAGAAGGAAACTGTTGGTTTGGTGACGAGAGAAGAGTATGTTGAGAAGGTAAAGTTAGAAAATATGATACAAGAACTTTTCCTTATACCGCTAAGAGAAGCATATGGCGCGTAATAAAGTTATAAACCGTTTGTTCTTGTTGATATAACTGTAGAGAGTGAATATTCGAAACAAAATTGAAGAGGAGGAGAAGGAGAAACTTCAAAAGCTACAACAAGAGTAAGTTGTTCTGTCTCTTGTTCATCTTCTATTGGAAAGACTTCGGCCGCCTTCCATTCATTGGTTTTTCCTCTGTTTTCAGGGAAGAGGAACTCCAATTGCAGAAGCGGAGGAAAAGGAAAATAAAGGGGAATTCACGACTGTCGTTTTCTGATGATTTCGAGAACGGAAGTGATGAGGATGACGATAATAGTAAGCGATTTTCTTGCTGAATCTGAAATAGTTGGTATTAGTGAACTTTTATTTACAATCAGCCGAGATCGATATACTTCATTCTAGAACGATGAGAATTATGTGGTATACATTGTATTCCATTTTAGAATAATAGTTTGAAGGAAATTGAATTCTCATGTCAATGCTAAGATGTTACTAGCCATGTCCACTTAATAATCCAAACTTGTGCTTATGCATCATAGAAGAGCCAAGAAAGATTGGGTGTGGCAAACTTGGGAAAGATCCTACAGTAGAGACTAGCTTTTTGCCTGATAGGTATGGCGTCTTTCATTCTCTCATCCTCCCTATATATTTTACATCTTTTATGGGATTAACGTTTTAGCTTAGGGGGGTTGAGGATTCTATTACAGTGAGAGGGAAGCTGAGGAGCAAGCTGAGCGTGAAAGGCTGAAGAAACAGTGGCTTCGGGAGCAGGAACAAATTCGAAGTAATCATATATTTGCCCGTGTATAGATTTCATGGTGGCATACAAGATAATTCGGTACCGAAAGAAATGACTAAATCTTTCCCTTGTATTGCAGATGAGCCTCTTGAAATCACTTACAGTTATTGGGATGGAGCTGGCCATAGGCGAGTCATTCAGGTTAATAATGATTATCTAACTTCGAACAATCTGTTTTCTTCTTGCTTCCTGAGCTCTACTTTTTAATGATTATCTAACTTTGAACAAATTCTCTATTGTTTTACTCTTTTAAATTCAACCTTGCATCATTCAGGCACGAAAAGGTGATACAATTGGAGAGTTTCTGAGGACTGTACAGCAGCAACTTGCCCCCGAGTTTCGGGAGATTAGGACTACCTCAGTAGAGAATTTGCTATATGTGAAAGAAGATCTTATAATACCCCATGTAATATAATTTGGAAATTTTTTGGGATATTATTTTGGTTTTTTCCGCTTGGTGACTGTACTGAGTATTTATTGTATCGTGCAGCAACATAGCTTCTATGAGCTTATTGTGAACAAAGCTAGAGGCAAAAGTGGCCCGGTAAGCCTTCTATTTGTAATTTGAAAATTTAATTCCTTCTCCACTGAATGCATTAAGAGTTCACATTTTTCTATGGTCAGGTGTCTTCAAGATATAATAATTTAAAACTTTGTTGTTTGCATGTCTCTGATATAGATTTCAGGTTTAATGATATTTAATACTCGTTATTGAAGATTAGGGTTTGGTGGGCTTGTTTTTTTGTGTACCCTTGTATCTTCTTTCTTATCTTTCAATAAAAACTTGGTTTCTCATTAGTATTTTTTTTTCGAACAATTTTGTTAAGTTTTTATTTAGGGTATCTTTGATAACCATTTGGTTTTTGGTTTTTGAAAATTAAGGTTATAAACGCTACTTTCACCCATGAGTTTATATGTTTGTTTATCTAAGAAAATAAGTTTTCAAAAAGTAAATAATTTGACTAGGAATTCAAGTGTTTCTGTAAGAAAAGTGAAAACCATAATTGAAAATTTTGGAGGAAACAAGCACAAATTTCAAAAATAGAAAACGAAAAACCAAATTGTTAGTGAATGGGGCTTACTGTCACTATTCTGTTTTCATGTACTTGCAATTGTGTTTATTTTTTATGTTTTTGTTATCAATTTTATGATGGGCTGAGAAATTTCGGCTTCTTGATAGTTAGCGGCTTTTAGAGTTTTTACGTTTGTTTATCTCATGTGAGCAAAAAACTGACTGACTTTTCACGTTGAGAGTGTATGTAACATGAGTGACATAAAAAAAGCAAAAACCCTGTTACATCTTGTACATGTCCAACACCATGTAACCTCTTGTCTTATTAAATTTGAGTGAACTTATTTTAGCATTTTGTTTCGATGTTGCTCAGCTTTTCCACTTTGACGTGCACGAGGATGTTCGGACAATTGCCGATGCAACAATAGAGAAGGATGAGGTATATTTTCAAATTGATTTTATATGCATGCGTCTTGTGATTGCTTGATATCGAAAGTTTAGTGAAGTCTGTGGAAACAGAGTGTATCTTTATATTCTTTAGTTAGTCGTGTGTACAAATTATTCGCCATGTTTACATGCTTCAGCCCTTGTTTTTGTTTTACAACGATGACAAATCTTGTGAGCTAATTACGGTATGATTTAGTTTGCTAATCCTTGTATCCTAGTGCACTTACTTCTACAATTTAGATGGTAGAGATCTCTTATATATCAATATTTCATTGTTTTGATGGAATATACCAGAAAAGAACAAAAAACTAGCGATTACAAAAGAAACTGGAAACAAAAGGCCCTTGTGTCTTATCAAATACAAAATATTATAAGCACTTGATACTATGGAGTTGCCATCTCTATGTTGTTTTTCTGCTCCTTTGCGAGGTTTGATCAAACCCGTGTTGCAACTTGAAAAAAGTGTGTCAAGAAGAGTGCACTTAAGTCCTAAAATTTCTTCTTCCTCCTATGGAGGATGGTAATAATAGTAGTATTATCAAGAGCTACAAGCCATATTCTTCTGTTCTGCATTAACAGAAAATTTTAGGATTTGTACAAAACAGAAGAAGATGCCTCTTCACATGTGAGATCTCATATCGGTTGGAGAGGAGAACGAAATATTTCTTCTAAAGGTGTGGAAACCTCTTCCTAACAAGTGCGTTTTAAAACTTCGAGAGGAAGCCCAGAAGGGGAAGCCTAAAGCGGACAATATCTACTAGTGGTGTGCTTGGACTATTACAAATGGTATCAGAGCCAGACACTGAGTGGTGTGTCAATGAGGATGTCCTGGATCCCAAGGGGGTGGACTGTCAGATCCCACGTCGGTTGGAGAGGAGAACGAAATATTATTTATAAGGGTGTGGAAACTTTTATCTAACATAAGCGCTTTTTAAAACATTGAGGAAAGGAAAAGTTCAAAGATGACAATATTTGCTAACGGTGACTTAGACGGTTACCTCACAAGTTAACTACTATTATCGTTTTATAAATTCATCATTTGTATTACTTTTTTCTTGGACAGTCTCATGCTGGGAAAGTTGTTGAGAGGCACTGGTATGAGAAGAATAAGCACATCTTTCCTGCTTCAAGATGGGAGGTGAGCTATCTCTCTGGCTCTGCTCGTGAGCTTGATCGTGTGATTGTTCTCACAAACTTTAATCCCCTGACATACCATTCCCTGCTTTACCTATTTGTTGCAGATCTATGATCCAACCAAGAAATGGGAGCGGTACACCATCCACGGGGACTAATTCAATGACATATAGCAAAAGAAGTATGATTTATGCCTTGAATCCTCAGTTTTTCTTACTGCTGTCTTCTTATACACGCTGAGTATGTTCGAAATCTTGAAGCAATTTGAAGAAATTAACTGGCTGGCTAATGATGTGCATTGTGTTATTTAAGCATTTAGCCTGTAGGATTGAGATGTTCATATTGTTCAGCACTTTGGCTTCAGAAACTTGTTTAGGGTGGGTGGATCTTCCATTGATGTTGATCAATTTGCTTCAAATAGACTTTTAGTGTACCATAGAGGTGAAATATTTTAAGTCATCTATTTCATCTCTCAGTACTTTTAAGGGTGTTTGGTTGATGTTTATTAGATGAGAATGGGCAATTTTAAAAAAGTGACCTATTTGTTTGGTCCACATAGCAGGGTGGAGACGAAGATGGGAAGTATAATCTTGTCCTCGGCCCTCTAACCGGAATAAATGTTCTCTACTCCCTCCCCCATTTCTCGTCTAAACAGAGAATTTCCTCCACATTTAGGGCGGGTAATATGGATTTCTCTATTTGCTTTTGATTTTATATACAGTTTTATTTTGAATATAGTTAATTAATTAATTAACTCATGGATGTTAATTTAATAAAAACAATAATTGTTTATTAAAAGTTAATTTACTGTATTATTTTTTAAAAATAAAAAGAATTATTAAATGAATGTGGTTATTTAGATGTATATTTAATTCTTTCTGATAATTGTATTAATTATTCAAAATTAAGTCTTAATTTGTTAAAATTATTGTAAGATTTTGACTTCATTAAAAAATTAACAATTAATTAATTAAAATTAACTAATATAATAAAATTGTTAGAAGTAAAATTGAACTTATATTTTTGATAGTTATGCAGTTGTCTTTCATTTTTTTTGACCTCCTTTCTTATTTTATTTATCTTAAACAAAAGTCCCAATCACATTACTTTTAAAAAATTAAAACAAACGCTCGTGCCTCTGGCTTTTCGCACGTACTCACTCATCTTTATTAGCTCCTTCTCCCTTCTTGAACTCGGTCTTGTTGCTTCGTTCCTACGACTGCCTCTCCAGCTGTTGCAAACATTGAGCGAGAACGGTAAGGGACGCACAAACAATGTAAAATAATACCTAGAAATCATGAGTTATCCCGCAAATTATTTTATTGAGAAAATTGGGAGTCTGGTTGGAACTCAATTAAAGGGTGAAGGTAGCATTCTTGGCAACAGCATAGAATATTTAAAATTCTTTGACAAGAGCAAGGACCGAGTTTTCTTTCTTTTTGGTCCCTAAGGCTGTGATTACAACGACTAGTTGGACGACTAAAATTATTATTAATAAATTTATAGATAATTTTATATAAGAAATTGATAATTTTATTTAGGAAATCAAATCCTAATTCAATTAAATTAATACATTACTTAGGTCGGAAATACATATGACTTTCTTAAACCTGAATATTGAGATTTTTACCAAAAAAAAAAAAAAAAAAAAAAAAAAAAAAAAAAAAAAAAAAAAAAANAGTAAAAAATAAAATTGACCATTTTTTGGTTATCTAAATTGGCTCAACAAACTAGAGGCAATCAGGTAATTGCCCGGGAAGCGGGATTTGACCCGAGAAACGCATTCCTCCTCCCGCTGTTCACCGATTTCTTCCTCAAGAAACGCATTCAGGCTACGGCAGTCTTCAGAGCTCTCAATCATGGCGTCGAAGGCCTTCAGGATTTTCTTTCTTGCACTCCTTCTCCTTGCGTCGCCTTTTCTCCAAGGTTTTGCTTCCTCAATTCTGTATCTAGATTTCTTCTTGCATCTGCATGTGTTTAAACTGTTTGCTCTAGATTTAATCGAATTTCGCTCTCGCATTCATGGTTACGGTTTTAATGTTCCATTTATTGAAATCCGCTTCAATATGCATTTCTCTCTTTGTCTATTATTGCGTTTGGTGCTAGAGCTGCGCCGATTTTCGGTTGGATCTTGTGCGTGTTAGATTTGTTAATTTCCTGCTATAATCTTCCCGGTATTTTTTTTTTTTCAATATTTATATGCTGGTCGATAGCCTCTGTGACTCTTCGACTCGGTTTATACTTGATTGGAAGATGCACGAAATTGCTTGGGCAGCGTTTTTAGAGCATCCATATCAATTGCATTAATTAAGCTCGATATTTGGGTTAGTTAAGCGGACTCTGATCCACGTGATTCGAACGTTTTCATTGTGGTTAAATGCTGGCTTTTTGTCGTTCCTCAGTTGAAGTTGTTATCCATCTTCCACGATGTGATGAATCTGTATACTTTGCTTCTTCTATTTATATATATAAATATATAAATATTTCGTTTTTTTCTTCTTCTTAAGTTGTTAGATGTCAATCGGATGCGGATGTGGAATCTGGAGAGTCCGTTGAAGATGCCACTGACTTAGGGATCGTTGGGGATGAGCAAGATTTCGGCGACGCGAGCTTCAGCCCAGCTACAGGGGTTGATACCGTGTGTGTTTTCCCCAAAAATAGCGCACGTAGTGAGTATTCCATCTAATTTGAACAGAAATATATTCTTTTTGATATGATGCAAATAGTGAATTACATTAAAATTTCTCCAAATGCAGTTGTGGTGGCCGGAGAAGAGACCGAACTTTTAGCAGGAATGAAGAACGATGGTAATTAACCCTTACCTGTCAACTACAAGAGCTGTATTGTCGTTATTTGTATATAATCTGCATCAGTTGGCAATTTAATAATTCACAGCCTTAAGTGGTTTTATTGTAGCGAAAATTCACCGACAATGCACGATTTCCAGTTTGTGTTTCTTACTGTTCTTCCAATTTGTGCATTGTTTAACTTTTTTCTCTCTCTGTTTTCTATGTTCTACCTTTTTCGTAAGAACTTTTTGTTTGTAATTTTGTGGGTTACTAAGATTTGGGTGCGAAAAAAGCATTGAGGTGGCCCTTATCGATACCTCAATCTGCAATTTGAAAATTTTCTTTAATGTTTTCCTTCACGTAGTCTCAGTGATGGAGTTTCCTGCTGTTTTCCTTTTTTTCTTTTTTAATTGCTGCTAGTTGTCTGCTGTGCTTATTATTTTGTTTTTTTCCCCTTTTTTGGTGAAAAAACAGGGGATTCTAGCTTGAATGTCATTGCAATCAAGGCCAGTGTTCATTACACTTTTGATCACCGAATACTGATTCAAAATCTTTCCGTACAGGTATGTGACTGATAGTTAATGTGTACAAGTTTTTTTTTCATCAATTCACTGCATAACCTTTATTTGGTTGCCATATGCAAGTATAATTTTGTGCCAAGAATATTCCAGAATGTTTACTCACCTGGTTCAAGTATTCATGTTGTAGCAATCATTTACCTATTTTGTATATTTGGGGGATGAATTCTTGATTCAGTTAAAGCTGTGAGATATGAGCTAAATTTCTGAAAGCAGCTCATCTTAGCTCTTGGACGCTGGTGCCTGCTTTAGCTTATTACTATTGGAGTCCGTAATATAAATCACCTTGCTTGAGCTCAGACGCCTAGGAGGAGATGGTGTTGCTGTTTGACCTATTAAAATTTAACATACATTTACAGTAATCAGCCGTTGCATAAACTCTATACAAAAAACAGCTACCAAATAAATTAAAAATAAATGTACGTCTAAGGCCAAGGAAAGTGAATCCTAGCCACCAAAAGACTAAAATAACTATTATAATTACAGAACTTATGTATAGCAGGCTGGTTTTAATACCAAAAGGTTTCTTATAAGAAACAATGCTGTGTTGATGTATCACATCCATATATATTTCCAATATTATATATTCTAGTCCATGAAATTTTATGGAGATTTTGGCTGCCATCCTTGGTGGTGTTAATCATTTCAAAAGTGAGATTTATTCTCACACTATATTTTTGTATTTTTCTAGGAGTTTTTATTCGCACTTATCTTCAGTTTTTTATGCTTTAAAGAGGCAGACAAGTAATGTCTTGTTTCTCTTTTTCGAAGAATTTCTTAAGTGCCTGTATGTATACATTACTTGCTACAGCGTTTTGCATCTAGTCAATTCCCTTCTGTTATTTTCTTACAATTTATGTTTATGTTTTGGTTCCAGGGTTTTAACAATGCATCGGTACAAGCATCGACACAAGCAACTTTCCCGTACTTTTTTGTTGTCAGCAAATATCTTCAGGTTTTTGTGATATGATGGTCTTCTACATTGAAATTAAATTTATTGTTTTCTAGATTATTGCTCCGTTGCCTGTGTTTTTAAACTGTAAGTATAAGAATGCATAAATGGCTAAAAAGACATTGCTTCTCTTTGTACAGCCTGGAAATTTTGATCTGGTTGGAACCATTATTTATGAAATAGATCAGCATCCATATCAAAGTACCTTCTTCAATGGTACCATTGAAGTTGTTGAAGCTGGTGGTTTTCTCAGCACTGAATCTGTATTCCTAGTTACCCTTGGAGCTGCACTTATCGTTCTATTTGGTTTGTGGATTCATGGTCAAATACAGAATCTTTCCAAGGTACACAAGCTAAAACTGAATTTTTGGATGATTTGTTTTACTTTCAGGGAGAAAATGTTAAAAATCTGTGCTATGAAGATTCATAACCATCATACCTGTGGTGAATTATGTTTAACGACCAAAAAAAAAAAAAAAAAAAANAGAAAAACAAAATAACTATCTAATGTGTTCAGTAACTCTGCTAAATCATAGGTTGCTTGGGTAATTTTAAGGAAGTGCCCTTATGGGTTTTTCCTTGATTAATTGTAATTTCTCTTTAAAAACAACTTATTCTTGCTGATTGGAAAATATTTTTGCAAATTAGTTGGGTATTGAATGTTTTTAGTGGTGCATTTAACTTTCCGTATATATCCTTGAACACCCCCACCCCAATCAATCTTATAATATTTTTTTTTATTTGATTAGAAAACAAAGAGGGCTCCTAAGGTTGAAGTTGGAACCAGGGCCTCAGATGCATCATTAGACGAATGGCTCGAGGTAAGTTCATTGACCTGTAATTAAATTTGAAGTCGTTTGGTTTCGCCCCCCTTGCTGACTTTGACTGATATTAATCTTATCTTTGGTAATACAGGGTACTGCATATTCTCAATCATCGTCAAACAAATCAAAGAAAAAGAAGTAGATCACACATGTTTTCTGCCTTCACTTTTCCTTGCTGACACATACCAGATACGCAGTCTCTTGTTAACTCACACTTCCGGCATTTGAATTGTTTAAGAGACACACCATGATATCAGTTTTGGAAAAATAGGCCAGTTTAGACTTTTGGAAAAGTTGAGTTATTTCAAATTTGAACTGATGCAGATACGTATAGAAACAATAGATATCTTTTAATTTAATCCAAAATTTTGAGCATTTACCTTTTGCTGTTGAAGTTACTTTTTGATGGATAAATTTTCTACTTGATAGGTCTGCGAGGTCTAAGTCCCTTCTATATGTACCACTTGTGTAGAGTTAAGTGTTATTAGAACCAAACACCAGCGAGATGCACATGAAGCTGTTGCTTTCTAGCATGTAGATAGATGTTAGGTCAAATGACTATCAATGTCGTGATATTCTTGAATTGGACTCCCCCTCTTGATTGCATATCCTTTCAATCATCCTTCTTTAATTGACTAACTCGAAATGCCTAAAGGGTAGCATGTGGGATTTGACCTTTGCTGCTTCATCCCTCTGTTCCATGTGTTACTTTTAATTGCTTGAGCTGTCAAATCACATGAAACCAGTTAGCAGTTAAGTGGGACACTCTTGGATTACCGTGAGATCCCACGTTGGTTGGAAAGGGGAACGAAACATTACTTGTAAGGGTGTGAAAATCTCTCCTTAGTAGACCCGTTTTAAAAATGGTTAGACTGATGGTATACGTAACGGGTCAAAGCGGACAGTATCTACTAGTGGTAGACTTATTTATTTTCTTACTTTCGTGATTGGGACTGTTTTCTACCCTCAAGAGTCAATTTTAAATCTAACTTAAGGCAATTATTTTTAATAAAGACTATGATTCTATTTGCCCTTTATTTGCCAGTTATATGGCTTAGGTGAAACCAATTTACTTGGGACTGCCACCTATTAGGGACTTGAATCCATGGATTACAACTACTCTGTCATTTACTTCACTCCTTGAATTAGAGGGATTCTTAATTAACTTGAAACCTATAGAATGGAAGCCCCACACATAAGCTCATGACATAGGCAAACACGACATGCAAGCACATGATATGAACACGTGTTCGTGGTTGTAAAATCTCTAGTATTACTGTAGTACTTCATTTATCTACGCTATAGTTTTACTTTTATGATCATACAAAGAGCTTTCTTCCCCAGTAGCTTATGTAGTGATCGGAGGGAATTGAAACAAGAAGAAGATTGAAATTTGTAGGTCTTGCCCGTGTTTGCCGGTGTTTAGAGTACTCATACCCATTCGAGACAATTTAAAACGTAGGTTTAGGAGTCCAAACTTGATGCTGGCCAGCTTATTACTTAAAAATACCCATTAGAGATCTCTCAAATCTCTCCATTTAACACATTCTTTCCTACACTAGCAGTTAGCACTGCAATAACACCAAAAGAGGGAAAAAAGTGCACTTCCTTGCAAGTGTCAACAGCTGGACTTCCCCAAGTGGGTTGGGGCTCATCAATCCTGGCCAACTTTGGAGGCTGTTCATTTAATGGAATACCCTTCATTTAGAGCCTTGGTAGTAGTAGTGGTAGTAGTAGTAAATAGGGGGATGCAAATTAGCTAAGAATGCACAAACTAGGAACATGCATCAGGACCGCTGTGAACCACTATTAGTACCTCTGAGTGAGTGATGAGCCCCTCTTGCGGTGTCACTAATCTCTGTGTCTCATCATTTTTGCTGCTCTAACCATTAAACTCTCTCTTTCCTTCACACCTACAACTTATAATGCAATACCTTAAAAAGTATTAAGTACTTTGTTTTTTTTTTTTTAAGCTCATTTATCGATGATTTTTGTTTTTAATTTTATTTGTTGAGTTCATTGATTACAAAGATCGAGAATCAAACTATGAGTTCTTGAATATAATTGGTGTCTTTGCTTAAATTGACTTTTTCTTTATGAGTTTTTAAATGTAATTGGTGTCTTACTCACTGAACTATATGCTTGAATTGACTTTTCTTTTTTGTTTTAGGAATCGAGCTCGTGAGACAATATGAGCATAGTTCAATTGGAAATAGAAGTTTAAATCTTCTTCCTCCGCATATTCTTTAAAAAAAAAAAGAAAGAAAGAAATAAAGTGGTGAGCTTTACCCGTCCTTTCTTATATATAATTCACTGAAACAGATATTATCAACTATAATATCGTCTTCTTTTAAAATAATTTTTATTTATTTATTAATATTTACTTAGTCATTGGTTCTAAGAGTGAAGACTATCCCCACAACACAAAAGTCCATCCGGTATGTTTTGTCGTTACTCACATACATCCTAAGAAAATTTTCACGAGGTCACCCAACATAGGATTGATCCAAACAAAACACGCTTAACCTTGGAGGTTCTACGATTGAACAACAAAAAAGAAAGGTGCACTTTGTTAGTATAGGTAATAACTTTCAATTCTTTTAAGGTTTTCTTAGTCATTCTATTCTCATGATCGTTCTCATTCGGATGTAGTCTTCGGTTTATTCATGTACACCTCATTTTGAAAGAAACGAGCTTAAGTTTAAAAAACAAATAACTAAAAATCAAAATTATTATCAAACGAGACGAAAATGAGTTAAAACTATCGAAAATTTGTTGCAAAAAGCATAATCTTAGTTTTATTTTTGTGTAAAGACAAAAAAAAATGACAGTCCCTTCATGGGATTCATGGAACTGTACTTTGCTGATGAACTTGGCATTGAGAGTTTCCATTAGCTGTTCAAACAGTTACCATTGAGAGTAAACTTATTGATGTGATGAGGTAAGTTGTAGATTTAGAAAGGTATGGAAGCAGAGACCATTTTGATTACTCATTAAATGAAACACAATGGCAGTTGAGTTGTTCCCTGGCTGTTATGCCCAAACTTTCTCATGCATTGCAAAGCCATTCCTTTTCTTTTAAGGGCCCCTCCTACCTCATGTGACATGCCCTTAATAACGTCTCAAAACTCGCCTTTTCGCTCACTTGTTTCCTTCTATATAACGAGCTTCATCTCTTTCGTTTCTTCCTACATTCCCCCCCGAACCTCATAGTTTCTACTCCGTCTTGGGAGAGTTGGTTTCGGGTCGGATTTTGAATCGTCATTTCACCATGAGGAATCCTCCTCTCTTTCTGAGGACACCCTTGTTATGCTTCTTCTTGATATCCTTTGTTTTTGCTGCAACATCGTGCTATGCCGTCGAGGTCATCGGCATAAGCAAATGTACCGATTGCCACGAGAGGAACATAAAAACTAACCATGCCTTATCGGGTACGTGTCGTTTTCTGTTTTAGTCCATAATTTGGTATTAAAAACGCTTAAACGTCGTTGTCGTTGTCGTTGATCACTTTGTAGGACTGAAAGTAGGCATAGATTGTAAATCAAGTGATGGGCAATTCAAAACAAGAGGAATTGGTGAGATGAATGAAGAAGGAAAGTTCAATGTGTTGCTGTCTAATGCCATTGTGGAAGATGGAATGCTGAAGGAAGAATGCTATGCGCAGGTTTATAGTGCATCAGCCGCCCCATGCCGCCCTGCCCATGATGGCCTCCAGCGCCCCAAGGTGGCTGTGGTGCCCAAATCAGCTGGGAAGCAGCACACCTTTGGGCTGTCTGGTGAGCTCATGTTTTCATCAGCGACTTGTGCATCGGCTTTCTTTTGGCCCTTCCACAAGCACCCTAATCACTTTCCTTTGCCACTCCCTCTTGCACCTAAGTTTCACCACCATTTCTTCCCTCCATTGCCTCCTAAAGCGTTTCCTCCTGTGCCTAGCTATGAAAAGCCGACTCCACCGTCTATTCCGGTTTATGTAAACCCTCTTCCTCCACCGGTTGTTCCTGTTTATGTCAACCCTCTTCCTCCACCCGCACCGGTCTATGAAAAGCCACTTCCACCACCTGCTCCGGTTTATGAAAAGCCACTTCCTCCACCGACGCCGGTCTATGAAAAACCACTTCCACCACCGGTTCCCATTTACCATAAACCTAAGCCTCCACCGGTTCCCATGTACCATAAACCTAAGCCTCCACCGGTTCCCATTTACCATAAACCTAAGCCTCCACCGGTTCCCATTTACCATAAACCTAAGCCTCCATCAGTGCCAGTATACAAGAAGCCACATCCACCGCCGGTTTCCATTTACAAAAAACCGAAGCCTCCACCAGTGCCGGTTTACAAAAAACCACTCCCACCACCGGTTCCCATTTACCATAAACCCAAGCCTCCGCCGGTTCCCATTTACCATAAACCCAAGCCTCCGCCGGTTCCCATTTACCATAAACCCAAGCCTCCACCGGTTCCCATTTACCATAAACCTAAGCCTCCACCGGTTCCCATTTACCATAAACCTAAGCCTCCACCAGTGCCAGTATACAAGAAGCCACATCCACCGCCGGTTTCCATTTACAAAAAACCGAAGCCTCCACCAGTGCCGGTTTACAAAAAACCACTCCCACCACCGGTTCCCATTTACCATAAACCCAAGCCTCCGCCGGTTCCCATTTACCATAAACCCAAGCCTCCGCCGGTTCCCATTTACCATAAACCCAAGCCTCCACCGGTTCCCATTTACCATAAACCTAAGCCTCCACCAGTGCCGGTATACAACAACCCTCTTCCACCGCCCGTCCCTATCTACAAAAACCCTCTTCCACCGCCCGTCCCTATCTACAAAAACCCTCTTCCACCGCCCGTCCCTATCTACAAAAACCCTCTTCCACCGCCCGTCCCTATCTACAAAAACCCTCTTCCACCGCCCGTCCCTATCTACAAAAACCCTCTTCCACCGCCCGTCCCTATCTACAAAAACCCTCTTCCACCGCCCGTCCCTATCTACAAAAACCCTCTTCCACCGCCCGTCCCTATCTACAAAAACCCTCTTCCACCGCCCGTCCCTATCTACAAAAACCCTCTTCCACCGCCCGTCCCTATCTACAAAAACCCTCTTCCACCGCCCGTCCCTATCTACAAAAACCCTCTTCCACCGCCCGTCCCTATCTACAAAAACCCTCTTCCACCGCCCGTCCCTATCTACAAAAACCCTCTTCCACCGCCCGTCCCTATCTACAAAAACCCTCTTCCACCGCCCGTCCCTATCTATGAAAAGCCCCTTCCACCACCGGTTCCTGTCTATGAAAAACCCCTTCCGCCACCGGTTCCTGTCTACGAAAAACCCCTTCCACCACCGGTTCCAATATATGTGAACCCACTCCCACCGCCCAATCCATTTTTGAAGCCAAAACATCCCTTGTTCAAGCATCTGCCTCCCATTCCGGAGATGCCCCATCATCCATTTTTGAAGAAGCCATGGCCACCAATCCCTCACTTCCCTCCGGCTCCCATGTTCCCACCCTAAAATCCACCCTCTGCTTCTCAGTGTTGCTTTTCGTAATAAGCAATGAACATGGTAATGTGCAGTGGAAGTTTAGTAACTTTCAGCTGCTGCTAATAAAAGCTTCCATTTCTGGCATAACAATCGAATAGAATCGGATCAGAAGGAACAGAAAGAAGCAGGATTGAACAGTTTTTTTTTTTTTTTTTTTTTTTTTTTTTTTTT